>NW_018165151.1:110039-115356 GCF_001263595.1 Phalaenopsis equestris | reverse complement strand
TGAGAAGAAATTATTCAAGTGTTTCATCATAACAAATTAGCTTCACTTGAATCATCTTAAGGAAAGCCTATACGAGACTGTTGCACAAATAGCCTGGAAGATATGAGGATTTAGGCTATACGAGACAGTTGCACAAATAGCCTGGAAGATATGAGGATTTAGGTCGTAACGAACGACAAACTTGGAATCCTAAGATGAGCTAGGGCTTATATTATATAGCCGAACCATACAAAGGTCTAAAGATGAGTTGAGGATTTATGTTGCATAAGCAAACAACCTCGAAGTCCTATGACTTGGTTATTTAATTCTAATGAAAGATATGATGTTGTTTATCCTCTTATTGATGAAGATGGTCGTGCTGCCCACAATGCTAGCTCCAAGCTCCTCGTCATAACGAGTTTAAGTTTTCTAATGTGTCAGGTTATGATGTCAAATCAATTTTTCTTATGGTTTTGGTTCTTTAAATATTATGGGACATGTTAAAGTTGATTAGAGCGACACCGGTTAGGATCCTACGGTTCTCTCGTTTCAGTACCAATATTTTCTTTCAGATTCACTTAGTACAAATGAATTTATTAAACTCAACTTAATGAATTTCGTACTTTCATTTAGATAGTGGGAAATCTCGTTAGCAACTGTAAGTTACCTCATCCGAGTGATTATCGATCATCCTATAGAGACATCTTAATTTAGTTGCAATTGTTGTTTTGTGATTTTTGAGATTAAACTTTGAGTTGTCTTATAGTTTGAATATTGTGGCGGTAAATTTTATCTTGATTGATTTTAGTTTTGGTTTTGGTTTTGGTTTTGTGGATATCCTAGCAGTTTTGATTTTCATGTAGGGTGCCATAATTGTTTAACATGCAAGCTCGAGGCAAGTAGTACAAAAAAGGTAAATGTAATAATTTAATAGCGAACCTGTTGATTCTTCTCGTTCCCCTACCTGAAAGGTTAGTACTTGCAAAACATGTATATAATTTTGCAAGGAATTTAAATTGCAAGAGTAGATGAAGATTTAGTAACCAAACCTCAAGTTATAATTTTATTGAATCTCAGAACATCCTAGTTGAAGATTTTAGAATAAAATATGGCAAGTCCAAATTGCCCTTCAAAATGTCCAATCGATTTCAAAATGCTCAAGGCATGACCCTGGATCACTTTGAAGATCTCTTGAAATATTCTGAGTTCATTTTGGACTTATCATATTATTTCATTAATCATCCGAGGTTGAAGTGTGCTACCCCGTTGCTCAGTGAAACTTGAAAATTTAATTATCCTGAGGACAAGATACCCAGTTAATCAATTGATGTTTCATTTAAGAGTTATGTGAGTGGGTGTCCCTAAGGCAAGTTTAAGTCATTTTAAGATTGTGGTGTCCACAATTAAAGTCATGCTTGTAGTGTTTAAAGATGATAATCACCAATCATGTTATCTTCTAAATCCAATCAATTGATGTTGTGCAAAGGTGGTGAGTGAGTTTCTATCTTTTAGTACCACTGTATTTCAATCATCCAAACATATTTATTAACATCAAAATCTTCCCATTTTTTTTCCTTAGTTAATCCAATATTTAGATTAAGGGCCAAAATAAAAAAATGACTATTTTGCCCTTGAGGTACTTCACCTCATAACTCATTAAACACAACTCAAATGTCTTTGAGCATTTAGAGTGTCATATCCATGAGGCCATTATAATATTAGAGGAACATGGGGAATGTAGGCTTCTAAAAATTTAATTTAATTTCTTTATCTATTTAAATTTAGAAAATAGGATTTTCAAAAATTGATTTATTTAACATTCCAAACTAAAGTTTTTTTAATTTATGAGAAAATAACTAGAGGTTTCCCTAGGTTACAGGAATACTTAGATAAAATTTCATGATTTTTTTGAATTGATTTATTATGATTATATTAGTTGGAAATAAAACAAAATCCACTTTTAAGCCTTTAAAATTTATTTTTAACTTAGAAAAAATTAATAATATTTGAATTACCAAAATTATTTTTATGTTTTTATTAGACTTCTATGAGTTCAGAAAACTCAGAGAATCAAATTTTGTATTTTTTATGATTTTTAATTTGTTTATTATAATTAATTTAATGGGAAAATAAGGAAAATTCACTTTTAAGCTTTTAAGATTTATTTTTAACTTAGAAAAATTAGGAAAAATATTTTAGTAAGTCTTAAGTGATTAGAAAATAATTAGGCATATTTTTATGTTATTATTAATTATATTTAAATTCAAAATAAGGCCAAAAATTAAGTATTTTCTAAAAAATAATTTTTATTTTTCCCAAGTGCCTCTGATCATAAGGAACTCAGAAAACCACTTTTCACAAATTTCTCATGTGAATTTTATTTAATAAAATAATTTTTGTAGAAAGAATACAAGGTTTCTTAGAAAATCAACTTTAATACTTAAACTTAATCAAAATAATTTTTAAATTTTTACAGTGGATAAACATGATTTTTATGAACAATATGGGATTGATTTTGTCAATTTGTGATAAGTATATAATTTACATAAATTAACACAAGATTTTTACATTTAATTAAATATAGAAACTTACAAGATAATTCAAGACATCATGATATTTTTTCTAGACTTCTCTGACCATAGGAAATCTACTAAAATTATTCCCATAATTTTCCAAATGATATTTTAATTTATATAATTAAAATAGCCAAAACGGTCAACCTAGATGGAAAATTAAGGTTAGAAGCATCGTAATGCCCTCTAACCTTGGAAAAATCAGAGGACATAGTCTTTATCATGAAATTTCAAGCCATAATGAGCAATGTTTGATCATAATGAATTAAAATACTACAGAGGTTATTTAATTCATTAAAAAACAAAGAATAAGAAAATAATTTTTATTTGTAGTCCACGTTATTCTCCTCTGTTCACTGAGTAAGAGGGCATTCACTGAGTAAGAGGGTATTTTTATTTTATTTTTATGATTTTTCTATGCAAATTTATGAATTTTCAAAGATCAAGCATTAAAATAAATAAAAATCCTCCTATTTTCTACTTATCCACGCAACGCCACATCAACCTCATCCGCTCTAAAGTCTCCATGCGGCGCTCAGCCATTTGACGTCGCCAGCCACGTGGCTGCCTTGTCAGCCCGCCTTTTCGCACCATCCACTCGTCCGACTTGATCTCATCAGTCCGTAGAATAAGAGCGCGATTAGACGATTCTTAGTCATCATCCCCAAATGACCTAACCCGTGAACCGTTCAACTTAAAACCTTAAGATCTCGAGCTAGACTCAACCAAATCACATGGGGTTTAGGGGAAGCCTCAATCAAATTGTTGTGGTAGCTTTGGTTGAGTCCAAAGAACCTTCAGATGAAGTCCCAAGCCCTGGTGAATTGTCTAGAAATGATTTTGATCAATGTGGATTTTAGGTCTTGGTCTAGAGCTATCTTAGAGGCTGTTTCAGAGGGGGGGTTGATGGGGAATCAATTTCTCTTGCCTTAGGGATGGTGTGTGCACAATTAAGTTGAGTTTGGTGGACTGTGGCACTGTGGAGAGATGTCCTGATCTAAGCTGAAAGTTTGATCTCAAAATTGGGCTTTCACAGTGGGAATCAGAGGGGGAAGATGGTTGGATTGAACTTAGGGATGCTTGGAGAGTCTTTGGTGAGATTTTGACAGAGTTTCCTCAAGGATTTGGAAGTCTTCTTTCTTTGAAAATGGATGGGCTGATTAAATAGAAGAGCTCGAGCTAGCCACTAGGGCTAATTGATGGGTGCAAAGATTTGCTTAGGTAGAGGACTGAGGAGCTCTAAAGAGCAGTTAGACTCTAAAGAGCTGTTAGGATGAGCTGGCCTTTAGCGTTCAAATTGGGTTTGATTTAAGGGTGGTGGCCCTCGATTTTAGAGTTTTTCGGCCACTAGGCTGACCGACCATGGCAGGGAAGGTGGTTAGGTGAGCCATTGGGAGGTTTAATTATGGTTAACCCACAATGACAAGTGATGATGGAGGAGATTTATTAATTAAGGCCCAAAAATGGGATAAGATCCCTTAAATTAGGGGACCCTTGCTCCATAGCTCACTTAGGTGATTTAAGTGGATTTAGCTTGGTCCATAGAGTGTGCTAATTGGTTGTGGTAACATCAATTTGGTGACTTTGGCATGGCCAAGTCAATTTTAGTGAAGGGGTTCAATTTGGGTCAAAATGGCTAGAAGTTGGGTTTGGGTTTGGCTAGCCATGATATTAAGCTCAATTTATTGATTAATATTGTGTAGATGATTGTCATGAAGAGTTTATAAAAGATTTGGAGTGATTTTGAGTTGGTTTGGAGGTTCAATTAGGAGGATTTTGGGCATTTGGTCAAATTGGGGGTGTTGGGTTAGATTTGGGTTTAGGTTTGGCTAAGGTTGAGCTAAGCCCAAATTGATGGTTGAAAATGGTCTATAGGAATATTATGAAGAGTTCTCAACATCAACTCAACATCAATTGGGTGTCAATAATTGGGTGTCAATTTCAACGTTAGGACATTCAATTTGGTAGAATTTGGAGACAGTCAATTTTGGGCTAATTTGAGGATTTTGGACTTAGGTTAAAAATAAGTGAATTTGGGGCTTGTCCAAGGCCAATTAAAGGTCCAATTTGATATGTAGGATTGTTATGAAGAGCTTAGGATTTAAATTAGGGCAAATTGTGTAGGCTATTGGGTTCACTTTGTTGGGGTTAAGTCATATGGTCAAATTTGGGGGTTTAATTTGGATCAAAATTGAGCTCAAACCATGGATCAATTAGGCTTATATTTGGTTTGGATTGATCATATGAAAGATTAATTTGAGTTTAGAATTGCAATTGGGGGGTATTGGAGCCAAATTGATGGGTATGTGAGGTGAATTTAAAGAAATTAGACATTTAAAGGCAATTAGACCTTTAAAGACAATTTGGGACTTTTGGTCAAAATGGTCAAATTGGAAAGAAATTAGACATTTAAAGGCAATTTGGGACTTTTGGTCAAACTGGTCAAATTGGGTCCAATTATTGGGTCCAAATTGGTTTTAGAGACATTTGAAGTGATTTTGGATGTTTTGGGAAAGTTTGGGCCACCAATGATACTTTGGTAATTTTGGCAATTTGAGGGTATTTTGGTAATTTTCGAATTTTTCGGATGTTTTGGGCAAATTTGGTTATTTCAAATGGTTAGAAATGATTTTTGAACAAATTTGGGTATCTTGCGTGAAATTGAGAATTTTGGTCAAATTTAGGGTTTCAAGGGTATTTAGGTAATTTGGGTGGATTGGGGGCAAAAGGCCAAGTTGGATATTTTAAGTTGGATATTTTGGTAG
>NW_018165151.1:108606-109984 GCF_001263595.1 Phalaenopsis equestris | reverse complement strand
AACCAATGAAATCCCCATTTGAAATCCCCATTTGGGTCCTCTATGTACTGGTCTTGGCTAAACCCAGCCTAGGGACAGTGGGTTCAGGAGACCATCTACATGAGTTTCCCAAAATATCAAGGGATCAAAGTCAACAATTTTGGGTTTAGAGTTGCTAGTGGATATAGGTGATAGTGAGTGCAAGTGAGTGAACTAGATCCAGACTAGTACCCAGGGTCAGCCCTAAGGTCAAGCAGTCCTATGGGGACTCTCCTAGAGATCCCCATACTGACCCCACCTACTAAGTGCTAGAGGTTAGAACCAATATGTGGAACTTCAAGTTGAGCAAGGAAGAGTTTAGAGTTTCTAAGAGTGTAGGTTCCTTTTCTATTTTTCTATTAATATTCATCAGGAAAATCTTATGGCGTGTTGGGCAGACACACGGCGTATTGGCGTTCACTGACAAGATCAACAGAACCAACACAGACTCCTAAGTTAACAATACCCAGGGTCAGCCCTAAAGTCAAGCAGTCCTATGGGGACTCTCCTAGAGATCCCCATACTGACCCCACCTACTAAGTGCTAGAGGTTAGAACCAATATGTGGAACTTCAAGTTGAGCAAGGAAGAGTTTAGAGTTTCTAAGAGTGTAGGTTCCTTTTCTAGTTTTCTATTAATATTCAACAGGAAAATCCTATGGCGTGTTGGGCAGACACACGACGTATTGGCATTGACTGACGAGATCAACAGAACCAACACAGACTCCTAAGTTAACAGACCTAGAAAGGAGTGTAAAAAATGAGTGCTAGTTATTTTTATTAGGGATATATCAGGTGAATATCCGATCAAAATCAAGGAGTAGGAACTCTAGCTGGGGATTGGAGAGTGGGTTTCAAATTATCAAGTTTCAGGCATTTTTGGAAGAGGGGAATCAGTATTAGGTGCTGACCCTGAGATGGAAATTGAAATTTTGGTATCAATCCCGGAAAGAGAATCAGAATTGTAGGTCCCGATCTCAAAGATTAAGAATAGGATGTCATGTCCCATTTAAGGGGGTCTTATACTAATCTCGAGGATTGAGAATAGGATGTCGTGTTCCACTCAATGGGGTTTTATACCTATCTCGAGGATTGAGAATAGGATGACGTGTTCCACTCAAGGGGGTCTTATACCAATCTTCGAGAATAGGATCTCGTGTTCCATTCAAGGGGGACTTATACCAATCTCAAGGATTGAGAATAGAATGTCGTGCTCCATTCAACGGGGTCTTACACGAATATTTCTTATACCAATCTTGAGGATTGCGAATAGGATGTCGTGTTCCATTGAAGGGGGTCTTATAATAATCTCAAGGATTGAGAATAAGATGTCGTGTTCCATTCAAGAGGGTCTTACACCAA
>NW_018165151.1:102676-108506 GCF_001263595.1 Phalaenopsis equestris | reverse complement strand
GTTTAGAGTTTCTAAGAGTGTAGGTTCCTTTTCTAGTTTTCTATTAATATTCAACAGGAAAATCCTATGGCGTGTTGGGCAGACACACGACGTATTGGCATTGACTGACGAGATCAACAGAACCAACACAGACTCCTAAGTTAACAGACCTAGAAAGGAGTGTAAAAAATGAGTGCTAGTTATTTTTATTAGGGATATATCAGGTGAATATCCGATCAAAATCAAGGAGTAGGAACTCTAGCTGGGGATTGGAGAGTGGGTTTCAAATTATCAAGTTTCAGGCATTTTTGGAAGAGGGGAATCAGTATTAGGTGCTGACCCTGAGATGGAAATTGAAATTTTGGTATCAATCCCGGAAAGAGAATCAGAATTGTAGGTCCCGATCTCAAAGATTAAGAATAGGATGTCATGTCCCATTTAAGGGGGTCTTATACTAATCTCGAGGATTGAGAATAGGATGTCGTGTTCCACTCAATGGGGTTTTATACCTATCTCGAGGATTGAGAATAGGATGACGTGTTCCACTCAAGGGGGTCTTATACCAATCTCTGAGAATAGGATGTCGTGTTTCATTCAAGGGGGACTTATACCAATCTCAAGGATTGAGAATAGGATGTTGTGTTCCATTCAAGGGGTTCTTATACCAATCTTGAGGATTGCGAATAGGATGTCGTGTTCCATTGAAGGGGGTCTTATAATAATCTCAAGGATTGAGAATAAGATGTCGTGTTCCATTCAAGAGGGTCTTACACCAATCTTGAGGATTGAGAATAGGATGACGTATTCCATTCAAGGGGGGTCTTAGACCAATCTTAAGGATTGAGAATAGGATGTCTTGTTCCATTTAAGGGGGTCTTATACCAATCTCGAGGATTGAGAATAGGATGTCATGTTCCATTCAAAGGGGGATTATACCAATCTTGAGGATTGAGAATAGGATGATCCTCTAAAATATATAGCTAGACATTGCTAAGCAATGTGGAATCAGATGTCAGAATCCTCATCCTATATAATATCGTGTGCTCCCTTGTAAAGTAATGCAGAATCAGATATAAAATTCTCATCCTCTAGAATATAGTTTGAACCATTGCTAAGCATTGCGAAATCGGATGTCAAAATCCTTATCCTCTAGAATATTGTGTGCACCATTGTAAAGAAATACAGAATCATATACAAAACCTTAATTTTCTAAAATATCATAAAAATCAGAATTTACAACGGAAACATATCTCTGCATTAGGAAGTAAAGCTCGATGACTCATAGCCAACCTAACGGGTGCTGGGATAATATATCGATCACTCTACGAAGGAAAGCTTTGGGACTGACATACAACCTAAGTGGTGATGAGGAAAATAACTGCTACGTTAGGGAGGAAAGTACTGGGAATCACAACCAACCTAAGAGGGAGCGAAAAAATATATCGGTCATGCTAAAAAGGAAAACTCAGGGACTCACAACCAACCTATGAGGGAGCGAAAAAATATATCGGTCATGCTAAAAAGGAAAACTCAGGGACTCACAACCAACCTATGAGGGAGCGAAAAAATATATCGGTCATGCTAAAA
Organism: Phalaenopsis equestris; assembly: GCF_001263595.1. NCBI lineage: Eukaryota > Viridiplantae > Streptophyta > Magnoliopsida > Asparagales > Orchidaceae > Phalaenopsis > Phalaenopsis equestris. Next base: position 106,940 of record NW_018165151.1, on the reverse strand, counting down.
AGGGGAAGAAAGCGCTGGCACTTACATCCATCCCAACGGTTAGTGAGAAAATATATCAGTGACACTAGGAAGGAAAGCTCTGAGACTCACATCCAACCGAAGTGGTGACGAGAAAAATATTTGCTATGTTAGGGAGGCGCACTGGGACTCACATCCAACCCAAGAGGTAGAGGGAAAATATATTGATCATGCTAGGAAGGAAACCTCTAGGACTCACATCTAACTCAAATGTTAATGAGGATTGTAGCTGCTATGTTGGGGAGCAAAGCGCTTGGACTCACATCTAAACCAAGTGGCAGCAGGAAAATATATCGGTCACGTTAGGAAGGAAAGCTCTGGGACTCGCATCCAACCCAAATGATGATGAGAAAAATATCTTGTACAATGGGGAGGAAAACACTGGACTCACATACAACCCAAGAGGTAGTAGGAAGAATAGAATCTCGATACCAACCACCAATAACAACATGAAAATAGTGTAGAGAATTTGTGGTGTTGAGCTTGTAGATATGTGGCATGTGAAGATTGACATTAGTGATGAAAATTGGAAAGATTTTGTGCAATGTGTGAAATCCCACGGGGATGTGACGAAATTGTTGTAGACAAGGATAGTCGTGCTGTGAAAAAAAAAGTAAGAAATTTCAAACTCGAGAGAAACAAATTCAAAATTTTCTTTTTTTATTTTTATTTATCACATTTAATTATCAATGTATATTTTCAAAATTTAATTTTCATTGGTTGATTGAGTTATAAAAACTTTTTAAATTTTAATAACACACTTTCATTGTATTGTTCTTTGTTTATTGTAATTCAAAACCAATGTATGGTTCTACGGCTCTTTGTCAATTGCACCGAAAGTGAAATTTGAAGAACATGTTGAAATCTACAAGAAATTTCATGAATCTGCTTCAAATTGATGTTACAGACAAAATAAATGTTGAAGCATTAAAGAGACAACATGCTATACACATCTGAAACATCATATGCTAAGTACATATTATATATCAAGCATATCTGATACATTTCAGATCAAATATGATACACCATGACACGGTACAAAAGTTTCCACCGACTGTCTATCTATCCTTTATGGGGTGAGCTCCTGATCATGCTGACCTACTATGCCACGCTCCAGGATAAGAATTCCTTTTACAGGTACTTAGAGGTGGAACCATCTCATAGGTTGTACGGATGCAGCTCCTCCAACTCTGGATCTGGTCAGAACTCATGCGGTACTTTTCTGTCGTCCATTCTTTTGCATGTCACAAATACTCCGTGGTGTCGTACCCCCGAAATGTAGTGCTTGGCTATGTCTGCTACATTTCCCTTTAGAATTAGTATTGAACCCATTGGTAGTGGAATCTTGACTGATCCTTTGAACTCCCCAGGGCCAATAAAATCGATCTCTTTTCCAAACAGAATATTACTTCGGCACATGAAGGACAGCTTGTAAAAGGGCCTTATGAAATCATGGTGGTGTATTTTTTGAGGGATAAAATCTCCTTCATCAAAGATCTTATATATACAACTATTTTGAATGTAGTCTGCTGGTAGTATACTCCATCCGACCATACTTTTGATCATTCTATTAATCTCAGAAGGTAGAGGATCGACCTCATCAAATCTGAGGATACTCGGGTGATTCCTTTTTCTATCTTCAAAAAAGTTATAGTATCAACCACACTGGATGGTTACCTTACTTTTTCACGCAAATCTATTTTCACGGCTCTCAGTAAGTTTTCTTCATTAGCAAGCTAGCTCGACCTCTGTCCCTCAAGTCTAATACACATTCAAGGATTTTTCTTCCACCATTTTAAGAGAAGACCCCTGTATACAGCTCTAGGCCTTGCAAAATGCTGACAAACTTTCCTTCGATTTCCTCATAGAATTCAAATTCTCGCTTCATAACTCTTTTCATTCTTCGTAGCTCTATTGTATGAATCCTTTGAGATCTTTGGGGTGGCTCCCTCATCACAACATTTGTAGGATACCATGTCTGACTTGGCTCTGTAGATAGTGGAATATACAACTTAGTGTCCGGGTAAGCTGTTTCATGGAGTCCTGTGTTAGTGGCTATGAACTCCTCAATAGAACTGTAATGATCTAAATGGAGAACATTGCATGTGTGGCATTCCATGAATGCTCCTCTTATTGATGCTTTTACAGGAACCTCAACGTACCACATCGGGCAACCCCTGTAAAGTTCATCTAGAATCGTTGGTAGTATCTGCTCCGCAGCAAGCACGGACTCATCCTCCATTGCAGGCAAACTAGAAGAAGTCTCTCTCATGCAAGGATCATAATTTTTTTCCCTCAAGAATTGGGGTGAGTGTATTTTGTGCCTCTTTCTTGCATCTCTTTTCCTCACCTAGAAAAGCTTTATTCTTGCGGAGATTAATGTTATGAAGCTATGTTCTTCTACGTGGTGCATCTGACGCTCTTTCCTCATCAACATTGACTCGATCCCCTATTGGTGCAGTTATCATGTACGAAAAACAGCTAGTCCCTTCCATCGGATTTTGTTGCATTATCGCTTTCTTCCTTTTTATTGAGGAGTCTTCTTTACTACTAATTCTCAGCTGCGATGGTAATCCTTCTTTCTCTTGGTGACTGACTAAATCCATCAGGGGACCTTCATAGTTCACGTTGACCCAACTGAAGTCTAAGTCAAAGTCTATCATGCCTCCATGAGCTGTACTTTCTTTTTTCATTGTGAGATTCAAGCTATCTCTTAAAGAGAAAATCAACTTTTGTCCTGACAACTTTCTGCAAAAAATAGAAAAACATTAGTGTGCTAAAATTCAGCGGGAAAAAGGATAAAAGGAAGCATTCATTAAACAAAAAAAATAATTTGTGCAGGTGCAAATTTCTTATTTAATTTTTTTTAATTCAATGGAATTTCAGAAGTAGAGACAAAAGGAGAAAATTTAAGTATGTAAATTTAAAAATTTTCATTTTATTGTGGTTAATTTTATTACAAAATTTTTGGACCAGGTCAAGATCCTTGGCCAAATAAAGAACCCATATGTTTGGCCAAATAAAAAACCCTAGAATAATCAAAATTTCAAAATTTCAATTCAAACAATGTCAAGTTGTATAGTATGTCTTCAAGTATCATCCGTTGATTAGCAACATGGGTCTTTCGCCTTGAAAATCCACTAGCTGGCAGGCTCCTCCTGTGTAAACCTTTTCTAAGAAAAATGGTCCCTCCCAAAGTGGCTCAAATTTTCACCTACTTTGCAGTGTGCAAGAATAAGCCTTTTGAGAACAAGTGCGAGATCACCAACTTTGAATGTCCTTGGAAGGACCAACTTGTCATGAGCTTGTACCATCCTTACCTTATAAAGCTCTAGATGTTGTTGTGCTTCTAGTCGCTTTCCTTCGAGACTTCCCAATTCTTCAAGTTTGAGTTTTGCACTTTCCTCTGTTGTAAGTTGATTGGCGACAGCGACTCTGAGAGTCGGCATCTAGACTTCTAACAGTAGTACAACCTTGGACCCGTACACGAGCATGTAGGGTGTACACTAAGTGGGAGTCCTGAACATTGCCTGGTAGGCCCACAAGGCTTCTAACAGTTTGTTATGCCGATCTCTTTTATTTTCGCCTAGTGTTTTCTTCAAAATCTGTACCAGTGTCTTGTTGAAGGCCTCGACCAGGCCATTTACCCTGGGATAGTAGATAGTAAAGTATCTCCAGTCTATCCCATGTCGTTTGACTAAATTGTTGATTTTTGTGCTCTTGAAGGCTGTCTCATTGTCAGAAATTATTCTGCACAGAACTCCAAAATGGTAGACGACTTGGCTTTTGAAAAATTGAAGGATGTGTTGTGTTGTAACATCTCGTAATGGTATTACCTCTGTCCATTTGGAAAAGTAATCTATAGTGACAAGAATAAATCTATGTCATTTAGAGGATGGAGGGTCCAACGGAGCTATTATGTATGTGCCCCAACACTCGAATGGCCACGAAGCAACGATTGGGTGTAGCACATTTGGAGGTTGGTGTAAGACCACCCCATGCAATTGGCACTGGTGACATCTTCTGAATGTATCCATGCAGTCGGAAATCATTGTCGGCTAATAATATCCGAGTCTCTTGATCTTTATTTTCATCTTTGGCCCTGACTGGTGAGTGCCACACCATCCGACATGTACTTATTTGACAATACTCTGTGCTTCGGCTCTACTAAGAAAATTGTAGCCACATCTGATCAAATGATCTTTTATAGAGGACATCACCTACTAAAGTGTACAACACAGCCCTT
>NW_018165151.1:97663-99205 GCF_001263595.1 Phalaenopsis equestris | reverse complement strand
TCTTTCCCTGTTGGTTCAATCCTCTTAGCATCACTTTATCAGCCGTAAGCACCTGAGCTTCAATGTCCAAATAGGCCAAAGTCCATAGGCTCATTAAGTTGAGGGATGCTCCAGCATCTACCAAAACTCTGGACAATACAAATCTACTGATGTTAATGGAGAAATAGAGTTAGTAATTATGGTCGGCGGTACCGAGCAACAAGTCTTCATTTGTGAAGGATATCCCAAACTGTTCTTTCAACGAGCAAACTTCATCCGAGGATGTGCTGACCAATTGAGCTAAGCAATCTCTGGGTCAAGCAAAGCTGTAACCAGAGACTCTCTCATTTCCTTTAACAGGATTAGAACGTCGTAAATGCCTAATTTGGTCGGCAACTTTCTAAGATGAGCTAGCACATTTTAATCCACTTTATATGATCCTCCAATTTTCTCTTGGTTACGTGGTTCTTCCACTAGCGGAGGTGGAGGTAGCTCTTCTTGAGTTACTATTTGCTTTCTTTTATCCATTGGAGCTATTTGCGGGGGTAATACTTTCCCGCTCCTTAAGCTCAGTTCTGTAATTTCTTCTTCTTGAGATGTCGTAGGCAAATCTTCTGATGTTTCTTCTTTGTCGTAAAGATCTAAGTTGATGGCATGTGGTGCACTGTGGTGCTCAAGGATTGGTTCCTCACTCCCGGCACTGTCATAATCGTTATTGTCGATGTCTTCTTCGTTCTTACTAGCAGGTTCATCGAACTTAAGTATGACTTGAGGATCATTTTGGTAATCGAGATAAAAGTTAGATTGGTCATAATTGATTACGTTATCACTAGAAACAGTTAAAACATAGCCGAAAGCATAATCATTATATTTATAAGACCATGGAGAGGCAAAAAGATAATCATACAAGGTAAGGGGCTCGAGGATTTTCTTCTCCAAATTTGAGACAACTAATCCATTAGAGGCAGCCCCTATCCTACCCCCCGTGTCATCGGACTTCGTGGTGGTATTCTTCTTTTTCTTTGATGGTGACGGATCTTTTGGCAAAATCTTCATCTCAGGCTTGGCAGGCTGAAGAATCTGAATGGGAGCTTGTGCTGATGCATTCTGGATTTGGTTCAGGACCCTCTTAAGCTTGTTCCAAGTTTTACTCCATCCTTTTCCAGTATATGGGTCAATCACAGAGACTGGCTCAACCAAAATCACATTTATAGATCCTTTTTCAAGTTTTTTTAAATAATCTTTCGGGATCATTATATTACGTTCTTTAAGATTCCACTCGAGCCAATCGTTGAAAATGAAACATTCCTCTATAGTGTATCCAAGCAATCTAAGATACCGATAATAATTTGGTTGATCCTTCTTGTCGACCTCTTTGGGTTTCTTTGGATTTGGTAATTTGAGCTCATGCTTCTTCATCAGACTTCTGAATATTTTGAGCACAACTTCATCTTTGAAGGAATACACCACTTTCCTACATTCTACAATGGACATTTTCTTATTCTCTATTCGGTATGATCCTCCCTGATGAGGTTGCTGGCTAGGAGGGGCATACTGTTGTGT
>NW_018165151.1:87026-89122 GCF_001263595.1 Phalaenopsis equestris | reverse complement strand
TTTTTATTTTTCCCAAGTGCCTCTGATCACGAGGAACTCAGAAAATCACATTTCATAATTTTCCCAAGTGTATTTAATTTATTATAATTATTTTTGTACAAAGATACAAAGTTCCTTTAGAAAATCAACTTTAGTACATGAACTTAATCAAATAATTTTCAAATTTTTACAGTGGATAAACATGATTTTTATGAACAATGTGAGATTGGTTTTTTTAACTTGCAATAAGTATATAATTTACATAAATTAACATAAAATATTAACATTTAATTAAATATAGAAATTTACAAGGTAATTCAAGACATCATGATATTTTTTCTAGACTTTTCTGAACATAAGAAACCTACAAAAATTATTCTCATAATTTTCCAAATGATATTTTAATTTATATAATTAAAATAGCCAAAATGGTCACCCTATATTGAAAATTAGGGTTAGATGCATAGAGATGCCCTCTAACCTTGAAAAAATCAGAAGACGTAGTCTGTGTCTTGAGGAACAAACCCTCAAAATTTCAAGCCATAGTGAGCAATGTTTGATCATAATGATTTAAAATACTTCATAGGGTAATTAATTTATTAAAAATCAGGGAATAAGAAAATAATTTTTAATTTTAGTCCACATTATTCTCATTTATTCACTGAGCAAGAGGGTTTTTTTATTTTATTTTTATGATTTTTCTATGCAAAGTTACGAATTTTCAAAGATCACGCACTAAAATAAATAAAAAATGCTCTAATTTTTTTTTTCTACTTAACCACGCGGCACCACCTCAACCTCATACGCTCTGAAGTCTTCACGGGGCCCTCAGCAATCCGCTCTGAAGTCTCCACGGGGCCCTCAGCCATTTGACATCGTCAGCCACGTATCCACCTTGTCAGCCTGCCTTTCCGCACCATTCACTCGTCCGGCTTGATCTCATCCGTCCGTAAAATAAACGTGCAATTAGACGGTTCTTAGTCATCATCCTAAAATGACCTACCCCGTGAACCGTTCAACTTAAAACCTTAAGATCTTGAGCTAGACTCAACCAAATCACATGGGATTTATTTATAAACCTTCATCTACTCAAGACGAACCTATAAATACGGTTAATCAAGTATGAAATCAAACCATTACACATGGAGAGTTAAAATAAGCTCAGGTTAGGGTTAGGGATAGAGTTCAATACCTCTGTCTAAAAGGAGAAGCCTCAATCAGATGGTTGTGGGAGCTTCGATTTAGTCGAAAAAACCTCCAGATGAAGTCCCAAGCCCTGGTGAATTGTCTAGGTATGATTTCGATCAAGGTGGATTTCAGGTGTTGTTCTAGTGTTATCATAGAGGCTTTTTCAGAGGGGGGTTTGATGGGGAATCAACTCCTCTTACTCTAGGGATGGTGTGTGAACAATTAATTTATTTCAGTTTGGTGGACTGTGGAGAGATTTCTGGATCTGAGCTGAAAGTTTGAGCTCAAAATTAAGCTTTCACAGTGGGAACCAGAGGGGAAGATGGTTGGATTGAACTTACGATTTCTTGGAGAGTCTCTAATGAGATTTTGGCAGAGTTTACCTAAGGATTTGGAACTCTTCTTTCTATGGCCATGGATGGGCTGATAAATATAAGAGCTTGGGTTGGCCACCAGGGCCAATTGATGGGTGCAAGGAGTTGCTTAGGTGGAGGACTGAGGAGCTCTAAAGAGCCATTAGAATGAGCTGGCCTCTAAGGTTGAAATTGGGTTTGATTTAAGGGTGGTAGCCCTCAGTTTTGGAATTTTTCGGCCACTAGGCTGGTCGGCCAGGACAGGGGAGGTGGTCCGATGGTCAGGGAACCCAAGGGAATATGTCACAACAATTTAATGGATTGAGGTTTAATTTTGGCAAAAATATCCTAAGCTTAAGCAAAAATGGAATGAAATATCTTAATTTATAGGACCTTTGGTCCATGGCTTAGTTTATGCTCACTTGGGTGGTTTAAGTGGCTTTAGCTTGGTCCATAGAGTGTGCTAAGTGGCTGTGGTAACATCAATTTGGTGACTTATGGCTAAGCCAATTTTAGTGAAGGGGTTCAATTTGGGTCAAAATGGCTAGAAGTTGGGGTTCGGTTTAGCTGACCCAA
>NW_018165151.1:85997-86912 GCF_001263595.1 Phalaenopsis equestris | reverse complement strand
AGATTTGGGTTTAGGTTAGGCTAAGGTTGGGCTAAACCCAAATTGATGGTTTAAAATGGTCTATAGGAATATCATGAAGAGTTCTCAACATCAATTGGGTGCCAATTTTGGGGTTAGGGCATTCAATTTGGTGGAATTTGGAGACCTAGCCAAGTTGGGGCAAATTTGGAGATTTTGGACTTGGGTTAAAATTGAGTGAAATTGAGGCTTCGACAAGGCCAATTAAAGGTCTAATCTGATGTTATGAAGAGCTTAAGATTTAAATTGAGGTAAATTGAGTAGGCTATTGGGTTCAATTTGGTGGGGTTAAATCATATTGTCAAAATTGGGGGTTTAATTTGGATCAAAACTGAGCAAACCATGGATCAATTAGACTTAGATTTGGTTTGGATTGATCAAATGAAATATTAATTTGAGTTTATAATTGCATTTGGAGAGTATTGGAACCAAATTGATGGGTTTGTGAGGTGAATTTGGAGAAATTGGGCCTTTAAAGACACTTTGGGGCTTTTGGTCAAAATGGTCAAATTGGCCAAATTGGGTCCAATTGAAAGGTCCAAATTAGTGTTAGAGACATTTGAAGTGATTTTGGATGTTTTGGAAAAGTTTGGGCTACCAAGGGTATTTTTGTAATTTTGGAAATTTTAAGGGTATTTTGGTTATTTTGGAATTTTTGGGATGTTTTGGGCAATTTTGGTAATTTCAAATGGTTTGAAATGATTTTTGAACATATTTAGGTATCTTGGGTGAAATTGAGAATTTTGGTCAAATTTAGGGTTTCAAGGATATTTAGGTAGTTTGGGTGGGTTTAGGTGCAAAAGGCCAAGTTGGATATTTGGGTAGAATTTGAGTGCCAACCACTTTATATGAGCTATGGACCAATGAAATCCCCATTTGGGTCCTCTATGTACTGGT
>NW_018165151.1:72419-85987 GCF_001263595.1 Phalaenopsis equestris | reverse complement strand
CCTAGGGCTAGTGGATCTAGGAGACCATCTACATGAGTTTCCCAAAAACTCAAGAGATCAAAGTCAACAATTTTGGGTTTAGGGTTGCTAGTGTATATACGTGATAGTGAGTGTAAGTGAGTGATCTAGCTCCAGAAAAATACCCAGGGTCAGACTTAAGGTCAAGCAGTCCTATATATACGTGATAGTGAGTGTAAGTGAGTGAACTAGCTCCAGACCAATACCCAGGGTCAGACTTAAGGTCAAGCAGTCCTATGGAGACTCTCCTTGAGATCCCCCATATTGACCCCACCCACTAAGTGTTAGAGGTTAGGACGAATATGTTGAACTTCAAGTTGAGCAACGAAGAGTTTCTAAGGGTGTGGGTTCCTTTTCTAATTTTCTAGGAATAGTCAGCAAAAAAATCCTATGGCTAGATTCTAAGCTACTAAAGAGGGAAAACTAAACCTCAACCAAAAGTGAGGTCACAGTAAATTAAGGTATGGGAAACAGGCGTACTGCTTCTTGTCCTCATCACACTGTTCCACAAAATAAGCAACTCAGGAGTCATGCATGTACCTTCTGATACAGACTCAATTCTTGGGACTCTAAAAAGGAACACCTATAAAAATTCTAAGAAAATACTTGACCTATAACATAGAGCAGTAACATAAATTATTACATGCAATTTTAGTGAACCAATGAGAGGAGAGCTTAACAGCACCTGTGGAAAAGATGTTAATTTTAATCATAAAGTTTCTCCCTTATTGGACAGAGCTATCTATACAAAAAACCTCGCTAATATACTGTGCATTTTTCAAACTTAGAAAAGAAAATAAACAAATTGCTTGGCTAGTCATACAACAAAATAAGCAAGTATATGAAAAAACTAATTCCAGCCTACCCTATTCTAGCAAGCATCTTAATAAGGTTGACCCACTCTCAAAAAACTAAGTGTGTGCAAAAGTGCGTCCGAGGCATAGTGTATGTTTTTTTATGTGATTGTCATCCTCGGCCCCATCCTAAGGATCTAAGAATTCTAAAATGCACCACTGGAGATGAAAATTTTGTTCAAATGAAGGCTTTAAAAATGGTTTTCCTCACATATAATTTAAGCTATGGATGCTTAATTTCAAAATATGTTTAAAACATGGTGCATATTAATATTATAAATATATTATTTTCTTATTTTTACACTAGATCCTTTGTTATAATAATGCCTAAGTGACATACATTAGGCCTCTTAGAACCTTAGCACAAACATACATTTGTTGATGACGATGGAATAAATTGCATTACTCACTGAGATATACGTAAGAGCAAAGCTCATTAAAGCTTTGCAATCAACAAAAGTTCACTTATCTATTAAAATGATTTGCCATCAAAGTTGATTAAATTATGACCACGCAAAAATGTGAAGTCAAACAACATATCGTTATTGCTCTATCGAGGTATGACCGATCACAAGTGATATGTAAAATGGCTCAACACGATTAGACTGCTCTATTGAGGTGTGAGCAATCACATCAAATATTGAACAATAGTTTAGATTATTAATATGCTAAGTAAGCATTCATCATGAGCTTATGATGACATATGCTCAGGAAAAACATGCTAAGCATATAGGTGCAAATGCATAAAATATGACACTCATATGACATGCACAACTGATGCTAGATCTGATTGTCTACGGTGTAGGACACCCTCGGGGAGGCTACACCTCCTTCAAATGACAAAAAGAATGCTCATACAATTGATATGCATAATGCTTCATGCAAATGATAAGTACAATTTGATTAATTTGGTTGCATCAGGTATAGAACATGCTGAAGGAATTTGACCTCAATTTGGATGACAACTAAAATTCTCAATCACATAATAACCATAGGCAATGTATGATGTGCAAGCACTATATGGTTCATACATGTAAATGTCTAATCTGTCAAAGGGTTATGTTAAGTGGCACAACACTTTGTAGCAATGAGGCTAGCACACAAGCATTCACAAAAAGAAAGCATATTTAAATATGCTTTACAATAAATTATGAAGCACAAGTAAAAAATCTGGTTTTTTATGTACTTGGGTATAAAACCATAAGTGAATCCAAAAATATGTTTTTTTTTCATGCAATCAAACACTAAATCATAGATACATGGCAAAACACTTTTTTATGTAAGTGAAAATCAGTCCATACACACATGGAAAAAATATATTTGTGTATTTGGGCATCAAATCATGCTCATATAAAAAAACTATATTTTTCATGTGTACTTAAAATAAAGTAACGAGTACAACATAAAATATCATTCTACTTTCCTTCATTAATCCTTAAGAAAATTAAAACGTAATTTGAGCATCAAGATATGAATACATCTCAAGCAAAACTAAAAAAAAAAAGACACATACACATGCTCTACATATCACATGCTCTTGAAAGAGACATATGCACATGCCAAAATATATGAGTCTTCATATCCTAGGAAATGAAGTTTCAAAGATAATGTCTTCAATATCTATGATTAAAAAGCTTCACTCTTTTTATCAATAAGGTGGAACCACCAAAGGAAATTGTGGATTACTACAATACCAGCTACCATAGGCTAAGGGCTAGGGATATAATAGAAAACTCATTGAACATAGGGAGACAAAGCAAAAGGATTTCCAAACTTAAAAGTTTCCTCTAACATGAACCTATCCAAGCTATTTTAACATTATACTAAGGTTTTTCTAGGAAAAGGAAAATAATGTTTAGGGTTTCTCCCCACCACTACGGTTAGCGAAGTGTCCTCTTTATCTAAGCTTTTCCTAGTCCATAAGGTGGCCAATCTCTTCTCTTCTTCCAAGAGAATTTTAGAAATACGAGATTTCTCTCACTCTCAAGGTGTAGAGAAAAGAAGAGGACGAAATGGTGGAGAAAATCCCCTTCTTACTCTCAAAGGATGAAGAACCAAAATGAAGGAAGAAGGCGAGGGGAAAAGAAGAAGAGGAAAGAATAAACTTACTTGCTCTTTTTTTCTCACCAAGGAGTTCTCCTCTCTCTCAGCCTCTTTTTCTCTCCCCAAATTTAAAAGCTCACCAATTCACCTAGTTTTTCCTAAGTTAGCTACACATTGGCTCACTTTTCCCTCCAAATGACATAGAATAATGGGGCTTAATCCACATAGGACCATTAATACTATTGGTCATTGTGGAGGTGAGAGATTAGAGGAGCCTTCTATTGAACCTTAGCCAAACACCCCATGCTCAATCTCAATTCAAGTGGCAAAGTGGAAGCCAAAAGTCAACAAAATCAGCTTGTTTAGCTAGAAGTGTGTGTCTAAGAGCCAGAACAAGGCGCCTAGGCACCATGTTTTCTATTTTGGGGGCATTCTAGGCTCATTTCCATTAGTTATGGTCACCTGAATACCTAGGTTAGGTGCCTAAGCTCTAAAACTGGGCGGCTAGACATCGATTTGGCCTGGTCAAACACAAATTTCATTGAAAACGTCTGTAGAAAGGTCCTATGAAAACCTTAGATCATTGGAGGCTATGTTCTATTGAATTATGATTCTCAAATATTAAATTAGATATTAAACATGAGTGACATCAAAAAGTAATGAAAATCAAGTGTGACGACTTTCGGGCACGACTACACCAAGTCAACCCCTAATTTCAAGCCCAACGTGTGTTGGATAGTTTCTTTTGGATGTCATGAGCTATGAAAATCTATTTATCAATGAAATATTATCTCGTAACATTCAAGAAAACATCTGACAAGTGCAACAACAACAATTGATGCCAATGGGTGCACCAGTCTCTAGCACGGGTGTGCTTGTTCATACTCTAGTTTCTTGCCTTAAACACACACTCGAGAGCCTCAATGGATGTCTTTAGCTATAGGGAGGTATGTATGAATGAAATATGTTCCCACAATATTCAAGTAGGCATCTTACACTTGTGATATCAAAAATTAATGCCAACAAAACTCTTCCATATATGCTTTTATAATGATACATGTTGTTTGATTAGATTCTTTTCATAAATTCCCTTCTTAAATGGGTGCAAAAGGCCATCAATCATTCCTTCTTAGAATTTATAGTCACAAATCAACATGTATTTTCTTAAGAATTATAACAACTTCTATCCCATTTAAATTGGCTCAATACTACCATCTATCATGAACTTTAGATGCGTCAGTCCCAATGGAAACAAACATAATGACTGATAAAAAAATTTGGCTAGATTTGGTGCCTCAAGATCAACTTTTGAAATTGAACCTAACTCACTTTCCGTTTCAGTTTTCATTGTAAAATAAAAGACCATTTTAACTTGAAGTGCTTCAAGTTTCATCCTAACTTAAATAATAAAATAGAGGAAATATCAAGATCTTACGTAAAGGTTATGCAAATTTAGATTGAAGTATGAATTTTTATGCCAATTATTTGTAGGTTATGAAGCCCCCTAATGTGAAGGTGAGATCAAAATTTAGAGAGAAATTATTGAAAACCTTAATCTATTCACTGCACTATTATAGGATTACACAATGAAGATTTTATCCAGCTATGGCAGTAAATTCTCCTTCTGATGGAAGAAAAAATAATAACCTCTACATATTCCTGTGAGAACTTGGCAACCTTGTCCCTTCTTTCTTGATGGTGTGGCATCCTCCGCTCTCCTTTATCTTATCTATACGCTTATAGTTGGGGGATATCAAATCCTTCCCTCTATGACTCCTTTTTTAAGACTAATGAGTCCAGTGACATACAATCCATAGTAAGACTCAACCAGATCTTACAATAAATCTCAAAGTCAAAAAAAGAACTAACGTGATGCCTCAAACTCAATAATTGATGTCTTAAAATCCTTACATTGATATAAGATCTCCAAAATATTTTCATAGTCCGTCAAAATTAGATTAGTTAACAATTTACATTTAAAGAGGATTCAACCATATCTTTTGAAGGTTTTATGATGTACAAATTAACACTTATATTTCAGCAAATGCCAAGCATTAAGGTTAGCTAGTAGAAGCAGCTGAATATTTAAGGTTATTTAAGAGGAATGTGAAATGAAAAGTAAAGTGCCATATTTGGACCACCAATGTGCTATGATTCATGGACAGCGAGCATCACGCATCATTGGTACTTGTAAGAACTTATAAGGCTGCTGCCAACTATAAATTAAGGTTTCAACATGGTGATGACATGGCTTGGCTTCCCCAAATAAGGAATGTTGAGCTTTAAAGCTTGTAAACACGCACATGTCTCTCCACTTTGTGCTGCTATGCTATGCAAGGCCTGAAAAAGATGATATTATACTGAAATGCAGTGGCTTTGAGCATAGCTTTTGTGATGGATACAAATCTCAATGTGTGTACGTTTTGGGGTCTCTTCCTTTCTCTTTATTGCTCTCATTTTCTTACAAAAATTTGTCTGTAAATTTTCATATTATATTATCCTTTTGGTTTCTTAGAATTTAAACCACGTGTTCTGCTTTAGTTTTAGAGTGTATGGATGGTTATAGTTTTAAATTACATGACAAAAAATGAACTTTATGCATGTATTACATGGTTCTTGTCTAACTTCACCACAACTAAAAAATGAGCTAAAAAATTGTTTCCTAATTTGATTCAGTTACGTATGAAGTAAGTATATTTATATTTAACTAATCATTTGCTACAGTTTGATGAGTCAATATAGTGTATTTATTTCATACGATAAAAATTAAATGATTCATTCCACTATATAGAAAAAGAGCTTTCTGATATCCCATTCAGTCATAAAACAGATGTTCTAATTATGGCGAAAAAGAATTTCAAGACTTTCAATTAAGCTTTGTTGCAAGTTAGAATATTGTGATATATAAAGATACAATTTCTTAAATAAAAAATCTGAAGCACAAACTACAATTAACTTACTTCAGTGCTAATTCTCAAAAGCCAGGCACTTCGATAAGGTGAGCGCGACATTGGAACAGAAAAATTATTGCATAGTGGACCTCACTCTAACAATAAAAAAGCCAAAAAGATGTATTTCAGTAATCCAGATCGGACACCGCACGCAAATTTGCGTGATGTGTGTACGCAATAAACGCTCCATTGGAACATCCAAGCACAAATTCACCTAACCATGGCCACATATGGAATGGGTCATAATGTCACCTTCTCGAAAGCCAACATTTTTTTATTTTGTCTTCTTTCATTCATAGGTGAATGGTTTCCACTCTAATTAGCTCACAAATTCTTTTACTTTTTTTTATAAAACTCAGGTAATGAAAAATGAATGGTAATTATTACAGAAAACGAACAGATGTTTTTCATTAAAATTTTCACTCTAGTTAGAAACTGGGTAGATTGCATGTGGTTTTCAGCTTGTATTCCATGTGACAGCATTTTTCAAGCATCAGTGTAAAAACTTCTAACACAATAGACTTTTAATTATTTCTTATGATGTGTCTTTTTCCAGTCTTTTTGTGCTATTCATTGGCTGGATTTTCATTATGGTTATGTAGGGATATCACTGTCAGTTTTTGCTCTCCATGCACTTTTTGTTTAATGTGTGAATATGATTTTCAAACAAGACTCTTCAAAATTATGTGATAAATGTGATCTATGGATAGAGTGTGTTTTAATCTGTTTTCAGTTAAAATTTTGGGGAAAAGATAGTTTATCACATGTGAGTAGTGAGTAGAAGACGTTAATTGGCGTTTTGAAGCAAACTTTCTTTAATTCTTATAAAGGATGTTGAGAAAGTGTTTGAAATCTATTGTGTAAAATTAAATGTGATACAAATGAAGAAGATTGTGACAATAGCCGGCCTTTAGCAATTTTGAGAAAATGCATTTCACGTCAAAATTCAGGAGTTGTCTTAACATTACAAAAAAAACCTGTTCATGTTTTGATTTTTTTTTATATCATTATTATATAATGTGTATGTGTATATATAACTATAAAAGCTCAGAGTCTAGATTCAAATTATGGGATAATCATACTAATTCGATTAAATTATTTCAAACTCGAGCAGTATTTTTGGTATATGATGAACCTATTGGAGCAGATTCCTAATGTGACTCTATATATGATCCCCATAAGAAAGAATGCCTTTGCATACGCTTTGGCCCGACTCGCATAAGAATTTGCATGCCCGCGGGAAAATTTTGTTGAAGTAACAGTCCGGGGAAGTCAGGTCCTATCCCAGATCGACATAGATACGTTGCGCAAATTAAGAAATGACAGAGCAGTGGTAGTAGTTGCAGAAACTACAGAAAATTGGCGTCATCCGTTAATAGAATATTTGCAAACATAAGCTACCGGATGATAAATCAATTGCACATAAGATCAAGAAAAGAGCTCTGTCCCACGCCTTCATAAATGATGTCATGTACAGGAGGTCGTCCGATCAGATGTGGCTGAGATGTCTGAATGAGTCTGAAGAGCAGAATATTATCAAGGAGGTGCACGCAGAACTTTGTGGTGCTCATTAGTCAAGTCCAAAGATGAAAATGAAGATTAAGAGGCTAGGATACTACTGGCCCGCAATGATGACCGGCTGCATGAAAATCGCCAAGAGTTGTCACCAGTGTCAAGTGCATGGGGTGGTTCTACAACAACCTCTGAATGTGTTACATCCGACGATCGTGTCATGGCCATTAAAGTGTTTGGGCACAAATATCGTGGGCTAGATAGAACCCCCATCTTCTAAGGGACATCAATTCATCATCGTAGCAGTCGATTACTTTTCGAAGTGGGCAGAGGCAGTCTACTCAGGGAATTGAAGGCACACAACATTCTGCAGTTTTTCAAGAATCAAGTTGTCTACCATTTTGGAATACCACGTAGAATCATCTCAGATAATGGGTCCATATTCAAGAGTACAAACATCACCAACTTCAAGAGAAGAAACGAGATAGATTGGCACTACTCGACGATTTACCACCCAAGAGCAAATAGCCTAGTCGAGGCTTTTAATAAAACTCTTGTCCAAATTTTAAAGAAAACTTTGAATGAAAACAAAAGGAATTGGCACGAGTAGTTATTAGAAGCCTTATGGGTCTACAGAACGACATTTAGAACTCTTACGCAGTCTACACCTTACACTCTTGTGTATGAGTCTGAGGTTGTCCTTCCTTTAGAAGTTCAACTTCCATCTCTCAGAGTTTTCGTCGCCAACAAGATCACTACCGAAGAGAACGCCAATTTAGGTTAGGAAGGGTTGGAAAGCTTGGAAGGAAAATGACTATCAGCATAACAAAATTTGGAGCTGTATCAAACCAAGATGATCCAGGCCCATGACAAACTACTTCACCTAAGAACTTTCAAGGTTGGTGATGTAGTACTTGTTCTTAGAAGACCTATTCTTATATACCGCAATATAGGAGGTAAATTCGAGCCGACTTGGGAAGGACCGTTCATGGTCAAGAAAGTCTACTTTGAAGGTTCCTACCAACTTGGGGATTGCCAGGAAGAACTACCTATGCTTCCTATTAATGAACGATATTTGAAGATATATTACGCAATATGTTTTTTTGAAGAACATTCTTTAGAAATAGAGTTTTGTTCCTAGAAGCGCCGACAAAGTAATTGTATGCAACTGGGTCTGAACCCAAAATTAATAAAAAATTCCTAACAAAAAAAAGATAATTCCTAGATAATAAAATTTGGATATATAATAAGAAAAAATATGTTTTCCCTTCTTTTTTGTAAATAATAAATCTAAATTGTAAATAAAGAAAATTCATTAAGAATTAACACCTTATTGTTCTTATTTTTTCTAGGTTTGGCACCCTAATTTCTTCCTTGTTCTTGTAGGAAGATGTCAAATGGGAGGCTGATCATTACCTTTAAAGATGGTGTCAATCTTGCACTTGACAAAGAAATAATTGAAGAAGAAGATGTGATCTAGTTCGATTTGAACTTTGCGCAGGAAGAGCTGGAATTTGAAGGAGAAGCCTTGACTATCGTGGACCAAGAAGAGCTTTGCAACAATAAGACATTGGTAAAGTTTAGGAGCAAGGGCAAGCAGATTGCCACAAATAAAAGGAAATTTGAAAGAACTGATGAGATAGAGGAAAGTGATAGCCGGACGCCAAGAGCAGCAAAATGAAATCCATGGTGATGACTACAGGAGGTGAGCTTGTTACGTCGTGCCTGCAGACATTCATATTGGAAGAAGAGAAACTGTAACCCCACTCAGAGGTGATCATAGTCATTGAATCCCCAAGATTTTGACTAAGTTGGCAAATGAGCAAAACAAAGAAGTGGTCGTTTCGGACAGTACAGTCGCTTCGGTGAGGACAGATGCAACGGCCATTGTGATGTAAGTTGTTCTCAAAGAGAGTCACTAGACCCCGACAGTTACAAATTATTCCAGAGCATGAGTTCGAAAGATTTCAGAAAGTGCAGAAATAAGATTTTGAGTATTTCCAAAGGATACAGGGCAAATACGTCAATATTTTAGATATCGTTACATACGAATGTGTTCTCCGAGTACGAGCAAGAGTAGATCATGGAATGTGTATTTCACATCAGGGATTTGGGGTTGTGCGGGTTGTTTGAGGAGGAATACTTGTTCAGAGCCTTGAAAGTGGATGCGGGGCAAAGGAAGAATCACAATACAATGTGGTTGCTGCTACAATTTTTGCCAAAGATATTGAAGGAAACCTGCCGGGAATATTTCGTCACGATGAGTTCGATCCAATGTTAGGACTGATAAAGAGAATGATCAAGGGAATTGTGGTCTGGCAGGTGTTGCATGCTGACTGTGGGCTCAATCGTTGAATTATCAACATATATGAAGAGGGTGAATGTATCCCGCCTCACATAGAACGCCATGATTTTGTGGGGCCCTTCTGCACTATGTCATTCATTAACCATTGCAACATAATGTTAGTGACAGACCTCCAAATAGTTGACCCAGGAGAATTTTGAGGGCCGGTGGAAATACCTTTACCAGTAGGTTCATTCTTGGTGTTGAAAGGCAACGATGTAGATGTCGCCAAGCACTGCTTTCCGATAGTTCCTTATCAGAGGATCTCGACCACTTTTTGAAGAATGAGCAAAGAGAAGAGGCCGTTCAAGTACGTGTCAGATCCAGACTGAGAGAGCCTATAGCCCCTTGAGTTGTAAGCTACATAGGGATAGCACACCTCTAACACGCACCTATATGAAATTCTACTTCTAACGGTGAATTTGAAGGTGATGTTATTACCTGTGTAGTTTACTGAACAGAGTGGATGAGAAAGATGATGGAAACTTTAAGAAATGATATAAAGATTCAGAATGATATCCACTTGAAGTTACAATGTCTGAGTTTGTTTTTTCAAAGGGATGATGTCAGAAATCATTTTGATGTATTATTATATATATGGAATCACATGATGTACTTATTTCAACAGTTAAATGGAAAAGGCTATGTCACATTTGCCTTCAGTTTATGTGCAATCGACTGTGAATTCCACTGAGTTGAGCTTGGCTCGATTTAAGGAACATTTAACAAAGAACGATACAAATATAATGAAAAATAACAACAAAAGGAATTCAAAAGATCAAAGGAAAATAAAACAAACAAACAAGAAATGAAATGAAAATATGAAAACAACACAAAATCTGAAAACTTAAGAAAAAACGAAAGAAAATAAAATCTCTCAAATTCCAAACTCTCACGAAATCTCACAAACTTTTCACAATCTCTACAAATCCAATTCTTCCACAATTCAATTTCTTACAAACTTTCACAAATTTTCACTGAAACTCCAAAATCTTTTATGAGTTGGAAAATAAGTCCTTGGACCCTTCCTACTCAACGAAACTCTTATTTCGAGGTCGATACCCAAATTTTGATTCTCATACTGGGATTGGTACTCAAACTCCAATTCTCATCTCGGGATTAGTACCCAAATTTTGATTCCCTCCTTTTTCGAGGTTGGTACCCAAATTTTGATTCTAATTCTAGGATTGGTACTCAAATTCCATTTCTCATATCTGGATCAGTACCCAAATTACGATTCCCACTTTTTTTTAGGTCAGTACCCAAATTCTGATTCACATTATGGGTTTGGTAATCAAATTCCTATTCCCATCTTGGGATCAGTGCTCAAATTCTGATTCCCTCCTTTTTCGAGGTGGGTACCCAAATTCTGATTCTTCTTCTTGTATTGGTACTGAAATTCCAATTCCCATCTCAAGAACAGTACCTAAATTACGATTCCTCTTTTTTTGAGGTCGGTACCCAAATTCCTATTCTCATTCTGGGATTTGTACTCAAATTCTAATTCCCATCTCAGGATCAGTACCCAAAATATGATTCCCTCTTTTTTTGAGGTCGGTACCCAAATTCTAATTCTCATTCTAGGATTGGTACTCAAATTCAAATTCCCATCTCTAGATCAGTACCCAAATTATGATTCCCTCCTTTTCGAGTCTGGTACTCAAATTTTTATTCACATTCTGGGATCGATACTCAAATTTCAATTCTCATCTCAGTATCAGTACCCAAATTCTGATTCACTCCTTTTCTAGGGTCTGTATCTAAATTTCGATTCTCTTTTTCAAATTACTACTCAATATCCAATTCTCATCTCGGGATTAGTGTCTAAATTTTGATTCTCTACTTTTCAAAGGTCGATACTGAAATTCTAATTCTCACCCTTCTGGGGTTGGTACCCAAATTTTAATTCTTATCTCAAGGTCAGTTCCCAAATTTTGAATCTCATATCTTGAGATTGGTATGACATCACCTTAAATGTAGTAAGACATCCTATTCTCATCTCCTCAAGATTGTTGTGAGACCTCATTAAATGGAGTAAGACATCTGATTCCCATCTCTGCACTTTGACATAGGTGTGACACACTCTTAAATGGAGTAAGACATCCTATTATCATCTCGATACTACTCTTCACCTGTTAGGCTGGATGTGAGTCCCTGTGTTTTCTTTACTAATGTGACTCGCACTTTTGCTATCTCTATGGCTGGATGTGAGTCTCTATGCTTTCCTTCCTAATATAGTACAATTTTTCTCGATCGGTCTTTTGAGTCGGTTGTGAGTCTCTGTGCCTTCTGTCTCTTCACTTATGCTTAATTACCGAAATTTCCTCAAAGTCAAAACTGAAAACTAAAATTTCAACTAAAATCAAATCAAAATCAAACAATGAAATGAAAAAGTCAAATCTTTGCCGCGACCATCAGTTTCCCTAATGGTTTTCTCCATAAAATTATAAAACAACCCTTTGAGAGGGTTAACAAACACAAAATCATGACACAAATTTCAAATACACTTTTGGAAAGTGTCGATTTGAAGGTTCACCCTCTAATTTCCATCAAGAGTTTCAAAATCTTTGGTCTTGATCGAAGGTCTACCTGATACTCCTAGTGGAAACATTCTTCACTTTTTTTACGTTTTGTTCTAAGTGTGTTGGCTTGAAACATTCGTGTTTATTTTGTTGATCTCTTTGGTCAATGCCAATATGGACAGCGTGCTTAGTTAGCACACCACATCTATTGGGAGTTCATTTGTTGATCTCAATTTTAGTGTGGTCTTTTCTTCCTCTTAGTGCTTAGGATCTAGCCATAGAACTTTTCTTTTCACTATTCTAGAATAATAGAGATGAATCTCACCCTACATAGAATTTTAAACCACTTCCTTGCTCTATCTAGAACTCACATGGATGATCATGAACCTCCAGCACTTGGAAAGTTGAGACTGGCATGTGAGGATTCAAGGATGAGTCCCCGTAGGACTGTTGAACTTAGAGCAACCTTGGGTGCTAGGGTTTGATCTATCACACACTCAAGCACATCATAATTTCATACTTGTCCTAAAACCTTAAAATCTACACTCATTAAACGATAACTGACCAAAGAAAAATATGTTGAGATTTTCATACCTATTTTACACTGTTTTTATGATATTACACTTTAAAGAAAGGTATTTTTGATGTTTTGTTGCAGGAATGATGAATTAGGGTCATTGGAGCAAAGATGCAAAAAGGAGTGAATTTGGAGCGAAAAGGACCAAAATGCGAAGATTTGAACTAGGGCGCCGACTGCGGGACTTTTCCCGAGACTCCAGATTTAATTTACTTAGAAGGCTCGCCGACGGCGCCCTCAAGGCCGCCGAAGGCCAGCTCGGCGGTTATGCCCAACAATGCATTAGATGAGGACGAATTTTGGAGGGATGCTTAGGCAACTCTTGCGAAGACTCATTCACATCTTTAAAGAGAAGACTTTGGCCAAAAAAAAGAGAGAGGAGGCTCAAGAGTTAAGTGTTGGGAAAGTGTAGAGAGTCTAAATTGTGAGGAATTCTTCGAGAGATTGTAAGAGTGGAGGGAGAGTGAGATCTTCCTCCTTGCTGCTCTCCTTGCTGCTTCGAAGAGGAATTCTGTATGTTGTAAAGAAAAGAAGAGATTCAGAGAAACTTCAAGGAGTTTGCTTGGGGAGAAATTAGAGATAAGTTTATTTACCTGTTTTAGTTTATAAGACTTTTCTTTTATATATGAATTCTGAGTTTTGTTGTGTTTTCCCCATGAGTTCTGAGTAGTTTTCTATGTCTTTCTCCTTGTCTTGAGATTTGTGAAATGGTGATTTGAATTGGTTGAGCCATGAAAATGTTAAAGA
>NW_018165151.1:44034-71908 GCF_001263595.1 Phalaenopsis equestris | reverse complement strand
AGTTATTTAAATTACATATTTATTTCAATTGCCTATTAGTGATAGATAATCAATTTGAATTCTGTTATTGAGATTAAGTATAGCTTTTCTAAAATCTTAGTTCGTAGTTCTAACATTACTCTCTATGGGATCGATATCTAGGACTCTATTAGAGCCATATATTACTTGAGCGATATGTATACTTGTGTTGATAAGTGTGACTTTATAATTATTGAATATTTTATACATGCATCTTTATCGAATCTATAATTGTTATTAAGTTTTTGGTGCAGTTGCTGAGGAATTAAATCTTTTAATAGCAATATTAAATACTTATATTTTTTAGCATATATAAAGTCATTTTCAGTGAACCCACCTAAAATACCCAATTTTGCCAAAATTTACAAAAATTACCAAAATGCCCCTGAAACCAAAACTTTCAAAGGTTGCCTAAATCCTCAAATTCTAAAAATCATTAGCACCCATTTCAAACTACCCAAATTGATTAAAACACAACAATTTCCCCAATCTTCCCAAAATACCCCTACATTTGCAAAAATTACCACATATCCCAAAAATTCCCAAAACCTCCAAAATAATTCCAAACCTCCCCTAAATCAATCCCAATAAACCAACAAGCTGAATTTGGCCAAATTGACCAATTTTGACCAAAATCCCAATTTTGCCCCTAAAGTGCCCAAAATCTCCAAAATTACTCCAACAATTCCCAGAATCCCCAAATTCACTCTAAATGTCGCCAAAATCATTTTGAAATCACCTAATGTCTTCAATTAAGCCCAAATCAACCAAAATTGCCTAAATTTCCCAAATTGCCCCTAAAGGCTCAAAACCCTAAATTTGCACCCAATTGATCAAATTGAACCCCAAATTTCATCCAATACACTCTTAATCTACCCAATTTCAAATTTCAAACCCAATTTCAAACAAAACTCAGCCCAATTTGATTAGCCTATGGTTAATTTCAATTTAAATACTTCATGCATACATTAAAAGCCCATACTCATGCATTTTCAAAAGCCCATGACATTAAATTTTAAAAAGCCCAATTTGAGCCCACATGGCATAAATCCCTTCTTCATCATCCCATTTTAATTTAAATGTTCATTATGGGCATCATGACAATCATACCATGCATACACATGAGGTTTTATCCAAAAGTGGGCAAGATGACTTTTCTCATTTAAATGCATAAAAATCTTAAATTCATTATGCATGAAATATTTCCATGGACTCATACATAGCATGACATGTCTCATGGAGTCATCCATGGACATCATAAAGTCAAATTTTCCAAAAATGGCAAAAGAAGGTGACTCTTCGCTCTTCCACCTTCACTTGGACTTTCCCTCTTCATGATGCATCCAACTCTCTCTCTCATGACCATGCTAGTCATTTGACCTCACCGAAGCACCCTAACTACTTTGGGACCAAACGTAGCCATTAGACCAAGGGATAAATTCAAACTACCTCAATTTGTCAAAACCTCGCTTCCCCTTTAGATAAAAGCCTTAGGGCTTAACTAAAACCAAATTGAGTTGAACACTCAGTCCCCCTGACTTCCCTGAGCTCAAAGGTGACCTGAACCCAGTCGGCCAGCCACCGCAGCCACCAAAAAAATCCCACGTCTGAGAGGGCCCAAATGGCTTAAACCCAAAATTCAACTCACCTCAACTCGCTCACTCCAATTGGCCATCACTAACATTCTTCCCTCCACCTAAGCGACAGCCTTTCCACCATGGCATTCCTTGTTGGCCACCATAGCCTCCTCTATAAATAAAGGACATCCCATGGCCAAAGGGAGGAATGTGCTCAAACCCTAAACAAAATCCTTCAAATTTTCACCAGACCCCTTTGCAAATCTGAGAAGCCAATCCCAACTACTTTCCTGACCTAATTCCCACTGATTAGCCTTAATTTAAAATTCAAAAATGAAAGCTTTTCACGGTCATCCATCCAACTCAATCAATTCCCCAAATTGACTCACTTTTAAGCTTCACTAGTGCAAGAGAATAAGTTCCCCACTAAAAGCCCCATCATTTGAGCCCTTTGTCACAGAACTGACCAAGCCTGTTCTACCCTTCGATCGAATTCCTGCCTGGACCTTATACTAGATGAAGGTGACACTTTGAGGCAGTTCGTTGGGCTCCATTGAAGCTTCAATAAGCACCCAATTGAGGCCTCACCTCTTGGGCAATGGTATAAATAGCCAACCCTTATTTTCGGCTCGATTTCACCAATTGTGAAGAGAAGTTTAATTTCATGAACATGTAACTGTATAGATACATTCATCTTGACTAGATGATGGCGAAGGAACAAACCTCACATGATTTAGTTGAGAATCAACGGGGAAATAGGTATAGAAAATGAATGGTTTACGGTTTAGGTCATTTGGGGACGATGACCAGGAGTCATTCTATCACGCGTGTATCATATGAATGGGCTAAATCGCACTGAACAAATAGATGGAGCCCTAAAGGTGGGATGCATGGCAACTGACTCAAAAGGCGACATCCAATAGCATGGCGACGCGTGGAAAGCTCAGAGCTGCTGAGGATTGTGTGGCACTGAGTTGGATAAGTAGAAAAAAAGGCTTTTTTGATTTAATTAAATTCAGAAAACTTTAAAAACTCATAACTTGGTGTAGAAAAATCATAAAAATAAAATAAAAATACCCCTGTGCTCAGTGAACAATGGAGAATCAAGTGGACCAAAAATAAAAAAATATTTAACTTATATTTATTTTTTTAATTAAATAAATACTCTAAACCTTTATTAAAACATAAATAATTAAATATTAATCATCTTAAAACAAAATTTTGAGGGCTTGTTCTCTCTGAGACCAGGAATGTTGTCTAATTTTTCCAAGCTCGAAGAGCACTTCTTACATAGTGAATCCTAATTTCCAAAGTTAAGTCACCCTTTTTCTTAAAATAACTATATAAAGTAATATTAAAATAAAAAAAATATAGGGTTTACTTTGGTAGGTTCACTATTGTTAGAGGAGTGTAAGAAAAATAAAACTTAAGTTTAATTTTTTTTTAAAATACAATTTTCTAATTGAAGTTATTAAAACTCATAACAAAATAAATAAAAAAAATATAATTCAATAAATAAAAAAAAATTGAATCATAGTGAAGAGAATGATAATATTATGCCATTGCAAAAAATTTGAAACTCATTTAAATTTTTTTTATATCAAAGTGTATTTTTCAAGATAAATAGGATTTTTACACTAAAACAATTATAATAAATAAAATATAATTAATAAATATGTGAAAAGTGATTTGAAGTGATCCTTGTGACTAGAGACACCCAAGAAAAATAAAATTGGTTTTAAAATAAAAAGTTCATTTTTGGGCTATTTTCAAATAAAAAATAATTAAGAATCACAAAAAATACAAAAATGCACCAAGATATTTCTAATTGTTCTCTGATCACTTGAGAAGAATATTTTTTCTAGTTTTCTAGATAAAGTTATGTTTTTTTGAATGCCTAAGAATGTATTTTCCTAATTTTTCACTAAAATAATTACAAATAAACTAAATTAAATATCAAAATATACAAAACAATTTTCTCTGAGTTCCTTGAAGTCAGAGACATCAATGAAAAATATAAAATTGAATTTTCAAGATAAAATGCATTTTTTATTTAATTAAGCATCAAAATAAACAAATAATTATAAAATTTAATTTATAATTCAATAATTCATTAAATTTAACTAAGTAGTCCTCTAACCTAAGTGAACCTCCAATAATTTTCACAAGGACAAAAACTTTACCTTGTTTGTTTAAATGAATTAACTTTGGAAATTCCTATTTTTGAATTAAAATAATTAAAAAAATGTATATTAAAAATCAGAAAAATATGATTTCTTCTCTGGTAGCTTGATTAGCTCATGAGAGATAGGTCAGCAAGTTTTCAAACCCATGTGTATTAATTTAAAAGATTTATGAAGATAGGAGTCTTAGGGGCAAAATTGTAATTTCCACCTTTTCACCCCCTTATTAAAATTTAGGGTGAGCTAAGAGTTTAAAGCGCAATATTTTGATCCTAAGCAACATTCTAAGGTGATTGAAACATGATGGTAAGAGGCATAAACCAATTAACCTCCACTTTTAGAAAAGAAGGGTATAAACATAATTATCTAAATTGTTGAACTTTGGAAGATGAAATTGAGTTGAATGATTTAAATGTTTGGAACATAAGTAAGAAAGTCAATAATCCACTAATCTAAAATCCTAAACTATTGGTTGAGTCATAGGTTAATCTTTTAATTAAATATTCTTAATACAACTTTTCCTAAATTGCACATCTACCCCCGGTGTTTTTTGAGCTTTGCAGTGAACTAAGTTCAATCTAAAGAAACTTGAGTGTTAGCTGAAAAAGGAACCATAACTAATCTTATTCAAACACTATAGGCTCAAGCTTGCTTGTCCCCTTTCTCATGGGTTAATTAAGATGTAACACTAAGCATAGCTTAAATCTAACGAAACTCGGGGTGATCTATTCAACAACATAATAAACTCAAGTGAACTTGAAATGGTTCAAAGGATTCTTAGAATTAATTCAAGGTTATGTGATGAACACTTTCATAATCATTTGGATATTTTGAAGAACAATTGAACCAATTATGCTTTGTTTAAGAAAATCATCCTTATAACATTTAGGGACCCACCAAGTTATGAATTGTGGTCTCTTTTGAACATAAACCATTAAGACTTCATTAACACTTAGTAGTTGCTCTTACTTTTACTTTGCAATATATACATAATTATGAATGCTAAAATTTTAACGGGAGCAGCGAGAAGATGACAGATATGCATTCACTCTCTATTTATTATCATTTTATTACTATAATTTACTACTACTTTGGTGTATTATGCATGCTTGGTTAGAACACTTTTCAAAATCCAAAACAAATAACTTTCAAAATTAAGATAAACACTCTTTTAAAATTAAATAACATTTTCAAAACAACAAACAACATAATACGTCCTTTTGAATTTGTAGGAGTCCCTCGGATGAGATAACTTAAGTTGCTAACGAGATCTCCTTAGTTTAAATGAGTTTAACCACTTATTTAAACTAAGTAAATTCAAAAGAAAATAGTGACACTGAACTGAGGGAGCAGTGGGATCATAACCGGTGCCGCTCTAATGAACTTTAACCCCCCCCCCCATAACACTTGAATAATAACAAAACCTATCATATACACTGTAAAACCTTAAACCTTGAACCTAGAGTTGTCAGTTCAATGAGGAGCTTGGAGCTAACTCCGTGGGCAGCATGATAAAAATGTATGGAAAAACAACTTTGAAAGAGCAACTGGATCTACGACAACACATATTTCATTAGAATTAAATAACAAGCCATAGGATTTTGGGGTAGTCCGTCTAATAAGACATAATTCTTCAACTCATCTTTAGGCCTTTGCACAACCGTGTTGTGCAATTTGTGCCCTAAATAGCTTTAGGCTCCGAGATTGTCGTTCGTTACGACATAAACCCTCCTATCTTCTAGGTAATTGTTACAACTATGTCATGCAAGTTTAAGCCCTAAATAATAAAAACTGGCAGGATGAAATATCAAATAACATTTTCTTAAAATTGAAGCCAAACAATAAGATAGTTTGAGAAGTCATCGAAGTCCCCATAGAATCAATGATATCTTCTTCCTTCCATTCCTTTGGATTCTTAAAAATAACTATTCATGCTTGATCCATTCTCTTTTGAATCTCCAATGTCCAATTTTGAAAACCTTAAACATTAAAATTCTTGAAGGGAAAATCACTGATCTGAATTGAGAGTATTCTTAAGTGACTTTGATCACCTAAGGTGTAATTAACTATAGGTGATTGCCTTTATAAGGAACTTTGGAACCCACCTTAATATAAATCTTATTTAATCGTCTATATTAAATAAGGAAACTTATAGGTCAACATAAAAGGATTCACATACCAAAAAGGATATCATAAAATTTATAGTTTATATAATTGAGTCTCACTATAAAGTAATGTGTCTTTTCGCCAGAATAGGTACATCACTTGCGGTGTTGTGCTCATTTATTTAAACTATTACATATATGAGATCGGTTCGGTCTTATGTTTTCAAATATTAAAATATTATTTTTCATATATATATATATATATATATAATATGACACCTTATCTATGCAAGGAAAGTATATATATATAAATATAATTAAATTAAAGGTATTTTAAAAACAATAACCTTCCCATGCTGACGGTCGACACACTCAATAAGAGCTACATTGCTAGTTCTTAAGGAATCCCCAACAAAGGTTTTCTTGATAACTCTTATAAAAGCACCCTTCTAGTTGGGCCATCAGGTTTATCCAGCCTACCCTGATATGGTGATCGACTGAGGTAATTCCTATTAAATTTTTGAAAACAAGTTGTGTCATTTTTTTCTTAAAGTTCCATGTATAGTAGGGATGCTTTAATACCCAAAATTATCATGAAACTATATGCAATAAGAATTGCCTTGATTGTTTCTTACTAAAGCATATTATGTTGTTAGACTACCCTGTCATCTAGCATATGATGTCTCTCAAATTATATGACTTCCTAGTCGGTTCTTCTATTACAACATCTTGTCTTATGATATCTTTGGTATATAACCACCTGATTTTGATGGCTCTCAAACCATATGACTTTCTAATCGATTCTTTAATAAGAGCATTTTGACTCGGGACATCTTTAATTGTATAAGCTACTTGATTTTGATGTCTCACAAATCATATTGATGTAATTAATTAAAGTGATAAGTCTCTTTAGAAGAACTAGTGACCCCAAAACAAAAATATCTTTTGGTTCTTTGGTTGTTTGGGTTGCTTATGTAGGGATACTCTTTGTGGATATTGTGTTTCGAGGTATTTAGATCAGATTTTATTTTTGGCTATACACTCTCGACCTATCACAAAAGGATTACTTTACATAAACCCTCTATATTTCTTTTTAATTTTTTTATTTAATTTTATCGTATATTTATGTCTTACCAATTCCTTTATTCTCTGAATCATCTTTGATTATTAATGAGAGAGATTTTTTTTTAAAAGGAGAAATATATGATGATGATATAAAAATGGACAAGTTGGTTACCCCGATGTTCAATTTAAAAGAACCAAAATTTATAACTTAAGGTGAACTTTAAAACTATGTGGTTTCGATGAGTACAAAAAGGAAGATTGGGCTTCCTAAAGTGCTAAGCAGGGGATTTTGGCAAATATAAAATGTTTAAGAATAGGAAAATTATATTTTTAGTTATAACTAAATTAAAAGTGCTCAAAAATAAAAATATTTTAAAAGTATAAATAAATTCCCAATTAAATCATTTTCTATACTAATTATATGTGTTCTAAAATCATAATTTCTCAAAAAAATAATTACTCACATAAAAACATTCTCCTCTACTTCAATTAAAAGAGCTATAAGTTTATTAATTTTAAATGTAGGAAATGTCAAAAGATATGTTGAAGAAAATAAATTTTTAATCACTTTATTTTTTAATGCTTTTTGAAAACCCTTTTTTCTCAAGTAGAAATACCCATTTTTCCAAAGTTGATATGTTAATTTTTTTAATTTAAAAATAATCTTTTTTCTAAAAGCTAAAACTAAAAGAAAACTATTCTTAAATAAAGCCTTTTTTTTCAAGAATTATTGGATATTTTATAATTCTTTTCAAAGTCTTTTTCAAATCTCAAAGATTCTTTTAAACTGTATATAAGGATTCTTTTGAGCATATGGCAACTAAAATCCATAAGTTTGTCAGACTCTTTCAAATGCTTAGCCTAGGCAAGACTTATTTATTTTGTAACACAACATAATTGTTTATTGAATGAGTATTATTTTTTATCAGAAGCGTATGATTCCTAACCTTGGCTTTGGAATACATAAGTCTTAGGCCAATCTAAGTCTAAATGTTTTGTTTAGAAGTACATTTACATTCTTTTTTTGCATTATAAAATTCCATTATTTTTAGAAAATTATTTTTGCATGAAATTATAAAAATATTTTCATTAGAATATGAGTAACTCTTAATGTAAGACATTTATAATTAGAAAGGTTTAAGTTTAATCTTCTTAAGTATGAGGTCTCAGACCACACATATTGAAGACACTAGGAAAAAGAAACAAGTAAACCTGGGATAGAAAACTGAGTTCAAATCTTAGAAAGAACTATAATTTGATGAAACCAACCAACACCCTAAGAAAACTAAAACAAAAAAAACCTTAGAAAAAGTTTAATTTAATATTGTAGCTGACAAACATAAGAATTAAACAAATCACTACTTAAATAGTGAACCCCTTAAAACATTTAAAATCAACCAACTCTAGATCTTATAATCACAGCCTGGATATTTCCAAACTATAAACCCTAGAATAGCCAACATAGATAAAAATCTAGGGCCATGCACACTATCGATTAGTCCAGTCTTGAAGACATAAGTTAATTTACTAGGTACCATATAAATAGAATTAAGTACTAGGATATATAAAACAAAATGGCATATCCTTTCAGACTATAAGAGTATCATAGAATGAAGCAGTACATGCTATGGAAAAGATACTTAAAACCACTTTATAGTTAGAAGGGCTTTCTTAAGTCGTTGTTATAATGGCAAGGGAGACCTCTTGTTATTCTAGTGGATAGTCTATGTCTATTAATATACCTAAGATCATGAAAAAAAATGGGCATCTTGACAGGGTGTGTCCAATTTTAACCTTCTGTTTAGAGGCATTTTGATTAGAGCATCACCTCTATCTAGAAATATTTTACCCTTTCTACCCTTTATACTATATCGTGTCTCAATTCAATTCTTCAAAATCAATCGCAACATAATTCTATCCTATTCAAATTAACTCTAATCTAGTTCAAATCAAATATAAATCCATTCAAATCAGACTAAATTTAATTCAATTTAGCTCCAACTTTGTCTCTTAAACTTGACTTTCAGATTAAGCTCAGTGCTATTATTTTGACTCCCAATTGCTGAGCCTAAACCCAAAGAGTGAAGAAACTTTAAAAATAAACTTAAATCTAAAAAAAATAAATAACTTCAACTAACTTAAACAAATTAACAAAACTTAAAATAAATTAAATTGTAATGAACTCTAAGGGATTTAAATGAACTTTAATAATTTAGATTTAATTTAAATCTCAACCTTGATAAATTTGAATAATTTAAAACAAATCTTAATAAATTTAATAAGATTAAATGAATTTTAACAAAACTTTATTAGATTTTAAAAGCCTTAAATCAATTTTAAATTAAATAGCTTTAGCAATCAATTCTAAGATTAAATTCAACAACATTAATACATTTTAATAAGCTTCAACTGATTATGAAAACCTTTAAACTCTTAAAATAAACTTTTAAACTAAACTCTACAATTTTTTTTGACTAATTTAACAATAATCTTTACAAATCAATTTCATACAACCTAAAAATTATTCATCAAATAAAACTTAAAAATTTAAATGCCTTCAAAATCTAACAAACAACTTAAATTAAACTTCAACTCAAAATAAAATTTTTTAATTGACAATAGTTCAACAGACTCAAGTTGCTCATCTCAAGTGAAGTCAACTTCGTTTTAAGCTACCCTTTCACATAAGTCTTCAACATTGCATATCCCACAAAGAATTCATTGATGATTAAGAAAGATAAAATGCATAAATTTAATAGAGATTGTTCTCTTGAGATATAATTACCTATAAGGGAGCCCCCTCATTGGGATGTCAGACCCCATAACAAAATAAAGCATATCTCACAACTTTGAGATAAGAAATAAAAATCTTGGTTCCACAGATCTATAAATCACAAAGATTTTTGTCATGTAAATGATTAGATACATTCTTAAGTAATATTTCTATCTTTCGAGATAATAAATTTTTCTTTGAATATTGTATATGATCATTTATATAGAAATCTTACCACGGCTAAGGTGCCCCCCTATAATAAAAACCCCACCAACCCCAACTGACAGCAAATTCTTCTTGAAATATGAAATATGTCTAACATCAATTGGCTTTCTCATAGTAACAACATGCATCCTGATAAAATTGCTCTTTAAAACAGTTATATGATAAGTTTGATGATTTTACATAGTAATTGCATCACTATAGCTTATTGTACGTACAAAATCACTCTCGATGGTGGCAAATATGATATGTAACACCTATGTCCAAAATCAAACAAAAATCAAATATATAAAAACTATGAGAAACTAAATATAATGATACATCTAAATCTACCTTATCATAACTCTCTACAAAAAGATTAGGTTTCTCTTTGAGGAAACTCTCTTTTCATTCTCCATAAATGTGATCAATCTTCATTCCAATGACTAGTCTCAAAAGAGAAAGCACTGATCTTCTTTCAAGAATGAGTCAACCAAATTCATCCTGCTTTTGAGACGTAGCAGCGCTGCAACCCTTCTTTGTCTAATTATTCTTCTTCTCAGATTTTTTATAGTAGTGTAAATGCCTCAATTGACTTCATATTTTTGGACATCATGTTCTTTGAGAGAACTCGTGGTTCAACAACACTGTAGTCCCCCTGCTAATATTCAAGATGTGATTCCTATGAATGAGTATTGTTGAGAAGTTTTCGTACTCAAGGATGAGTAAATTTAATGGAATAATTTTCTTGTCTTCATCTGCGATCTCCTCATCAAGGTTTACCCGATCTGTCAAAAGTTTAGTAAAAGCACGTAAGTGCTAATCAATAGCAATCCAACATCTCATTTGAAGCTTGTATAGTTGATGCTTCATATGGAGATAACTCTCCACGCTTTTTATGAGATATTTTTTCTTCAATATTTTTCATAATTTTCCTATATCGGTTTCCATCATCACCACATATTTTATCTCTTAATTTAATTAACTTTGGATCAGACTACAAGCACTCTAGTACATCTTAAATCAGTCTCATTTTGAGTATCTCTTTAGAATGTTCATTGCTATCAAGAACTTCTTCTAGAATTAAAAAGCACAACACACCCATCGCCTCGCACCACATGTGAAGGTTTCATTTACCATCAAAAATCATCATATATCTTGACGAGATGTTTAACCACCAGATGAATGAATGCCTGTTTCGCCATCATGGTTAATGTTTAAGTACATGACAAAACGCAATCACCCATGGCTTCATCAGGTCTTAATTAAACTTGTTATATATGATCTTATTGCTTTCTATCAATTGCTTCACAAGAATCACAGTTGTTTGTTGTTGAAAGTCCATGAATGTAGCTCTGATAACTGCCTCAAAATAGGGTGATAAATCAACACACAAAAAACAATCAAAATACCTTGTATAAACAAAAGAGAATTAAGACATACAAATTAGGAATTTCAAATGTTCAAAAATTCATATAATTTGATCTCACCTAACTAGGTTAATCAACAAAAACAAGCCTTTATCCCACGGGCTACATGAATCCTTTTTAACCATTATGTCTTATTGAGTGTCATATTTTCATTTCCATCTGATAAATTTAGATCATTTGTATACAATATGTCCAACTCTTTCTATGTCTACCTCTGCCTTTCTTAACATAACCTGAATATAAAACATCTAATCTTATATTCGGATCATCAGATGGTATACGTTTACATTGACCAAACCATCTAAGACATCTCTCTCTAATTTTGTTCATCCCTAAAGATACACAAAACCTATCATGGATATATTCATTTTAAAAATTGTCTCTATGTGTAAAGCCACTCATCCACCTAAGCATTCTCATCTTGACAACACATAACTTGGTTTTATGCTTCTCTTTTAAAGGAAAACATTCTGCACCAAAGAGCATTGTAGATCTCACAACAATATAATAAAATTTTCCTTTGTTTCTAAGAGGTACTTTTTAATTATACAATAAGCCCGAAGCACTGCTCCACTTCAACCAACCAACTTGAATTCTACTAATAGTATCCTCATATGTATAACCATCACTTTAAACAATAAACCCGAGAAATCTAGAACATTCACACCTTTTAATAACTTTATCACCCATAGTTACAACTCTATCACTAGAGCTACTACTACTAAAATTATTTCAATGTATTCAGTTTTAGTTCTACTCAAACGAAGGAGTTTAGAGTCCAAAGTAGACCTCTATAATTCATGTTTTTCTTAAGCTCTTTATTTAGTCTTATCCAAAAGAAGGATATCATTAGCGAAAAGCAAACACCAAGGCACGTTCTCCTATAAGTCTCTAGTAAGAGCATCCATAAATAATGTAAAAAATATATGGGTTTAAAGCTGATCCCTAATGTAATCCAACAAAACTAGGAAAATATTTGATCAATTCTCCTTCTATTGGAAAACAAGTAACAACTCTAGTATACATCTTTAATGACTTAAATACAAGTCATATCAACAAATTTTTCCTTAGAAATCTCCAAAGGATATCTCTTAGAACCTTATTGTAAGTTTTTTTCTAAAAGATTAAAAAATCATATGTGGACCATCCTTATTCTCTCTGTACTTCTCCATCAAACCTCTCTGTAAATGTATAGCTTCCATAGTAGACCTACCTGGCATAAATCCAATTTAGCTATGAGAAATTTTTGTAATACATCTTAACCCATGTTCAATTTAACCCATGTTCAATTATCATGTTCAATTATTTACCCTCTCCCATAATGTTAAAGTATGACACATTAACTCAATTCTTATATAATTTGCGCACTCTTGTGGATCCTCTTTATTCTAAAAAATGGGGACCAAAATACCCTTCCTCCCCTCCTTAGGCATCTTTTTAGTTTTAAAATAACATAAAAGAGTTGAGTAAGCCAAGGAACTCCCAAATCTCCTAAATATTTTCACACTTCAAGTGGGATATCATCAGGTCCTACAAACTTTATAAAGCCTCTTCAACTTCTCTTTTATTAATGCAGCAGTAAAAATGAAATATTTTATTTTTATTGATGATATTAAGATCACTAAGTTCATCATATTTTTAGAAACTTCATTGGAAGGCTTATCAAAATAACTCAACCACCTATGTTGAATATCATTTTCTAAGAAAAGTACTTCTTGATTTTCATATTTACTTTTCTTTTCTTTTTGTTCGGCTAATTTATACATATATTTTTTACTCTCTTTAGTTTATAATCTATTATAAAGATAACAAAAAGTAGAAGTTTTAGGGTGACAGATTATTCACATAGACTCGCTATGGGTCATTTTATATTTTTCTATGTTCTCTAAGCTTTTACATTTAAGCCAAATTTTCTAATATAATTTCTTATATTTTATCTTATCTTATCTTGCACATTATTATTCCACCACAAACAATTTTTCTTTATAGAAATTTTTCCTTTTGATTATCCAAATGCATCTTTTGCCACTTGTTCAATATTGTTTGTTACTTTATCCCACATAGAGGTTGCTTCTTCATGAACATCTCAAATATTGAAATCTTGAAGTTTATTCATAAAATTAATTTTATTTATGTCTTTTAGGTGCCCCTATCTAAATCTATGATAATGACTCATAGTATTCTTTAATTCAACTCTTCATCTTAAAACTCATAACTAATAATCAATGTTGAGTACTTAATTTTTCACTTGGAATGACCTTATAGTCTTTACATTCTCGACAATCTCTTCTCCTCATAAAAAAATAATCAATTTATCTTTTATTAGATCCATTCTTATAAGTAATAATATACTCATCTCTTTTCTTGAAAAAAGTATTATTAATAATAAAATCATATGCCAAAGCAAATCTAATATGACTTCATTAATCAACCCAAAATCATAGCCACCATGAATATTTCTAAAACCTTCTACTACTCTATGGGCATGTCCATTTAAATCTTCTCCAATAAAATTTCTCTCTTCAAAAGATATCATTTGTCTTAATTCCTCTAGGTCATTCCAAAATTTTTCTTTAGAACCTATATCTAAAGCTACTTGAAGAGCCTAAAACACTTATAACATTAAAAATCTTAGTACCAATAGCAATCTTAAGGGCTATAATTCCATCTCCAATTCTATCTTAGAACATATATCTAAAGCTACTTGAAGAGCCTAAGCACTTATAACATTAAAAATCTTAGTACCAATAACAATCTTAAGGGCTATAATTCCATCTCCAATTCTATTAATTTTTACAAACTCATCTAATTAGAATACTTAATATTAATCTTTCTATTATATGAAAGATGTTGAAATTAGATCTTCTCCAATTAGACAATCTAATATTAATCCTTCTAATATACATATTTTTCAATTTATGATCATTATATTTAAAACTTTTAATAACATACTCACCGATATATGAAAGTGTCGCTTTCATAGTATGATTGAAGTAATTTGGTCATAAAAAATTGGAATAATTTTCTTAGCTCTCCACATTTGAAAATCTAGGAAAGAAAAAACAATTCTTGTGAGTTGTGCTTTTTTTGAATCACATTATGCTAGACGCTAACGTGCCAAGTAAGTGTGGTCCCGAATTTAAGCATGAGACAGGTTCACATGGACTGTAAAGACTAGGAAATCACAGGCCTGCATAACAGATTCGATGTGATGGTTGATAGAGTGGGCCTCTCTGTTGGAATCAAACTTCTCATTCAAGCCAGCTTAAGTAAAGTCTCTCTCTCTCTCTCTCTCTCTCTCTCGCCTTTTAACCACTTATTTTTCTATTGTCTTCTCTTCTCTTTTCTTTTGATGTCTCAAATCAAGTTGTGAATTTTTGTGAGATTTAGAAGGTGAAGGATAAAATATATAAATGTAAGAGATAAGAGGTCGAAGATAGAAGCAACTTAAATATAGTTAGGAAATTTAGCAAATATGATTGATTTTTTTGTTGATGTGTGAATCATAATGAGACACGAGAAAGTGGAGGAATTTTTGAGGTGGTCAAAGAAGTAGAAGAAGTCGGATAGAATGTGTCGGAGGTGTAAAATCTCAATTGGAAGTGGGGAATGATAATGATATTAATTGATATGATTTGTATTTTTTCCCATTAGCTTTTAGCATGTGGGCCACCACAAATATATAGATTCGAATAATGCAAGTGTTTTTTAATAACCTGTTTTATATATATATATATATATATATATATGTGCGCGCTCATATGTGTAACGCTCACATGTGTATATATGCCAATCTCAAAAGTGTAATGCTTTATTGTAAACTGCAACTACATTAGCTAATTTGGTGATTTAAATTCAAGTTTCAAAATCACTTTTTATAGGAGCGCATATTATGTCAGAACTCCAAACGTAGAGATACGTTTGGATTCCAATAGTCACTGTGTTACAGGAATATCCCACTGTGTTATAGGAATATTCCATCAATATTATTTGTAAAAAATGAAGTGTTATTCGAGTATTATGTGGTGTTATTTGATTAATTTGAGGTGTTATTGAAATATTCCCCCACGTTACTTAATTTGGGGCTGTATTCGGCATATTACCCGTGTTATTTCAATTTTCACTATGTTATTGGAATACCACAACCCAAATCAAGTAACGCAGAAGAATATTCAAATAACACGTCATATTTCAAAAATAACTCGGATGGAATATTTCTATAACACAGCGGGTTATTCCAATAACACAACCACTATTGCAACCCGAACGTAGCTCTATATTTGGAGTCATGACGTAATATTTTTTTTTCCTTTCGTAGAGCTATTGAGTGCATTATTTATTTATTTATTTATTTAAAGTGCTTTGTTCAGCACACATAACATATTGGAGAACATTAAAGATGGATATGCAAAAATAATGTACAGGAATTATGATGATATGATGAATCAAAAATGAAAATGAAATTTCTGGTACTTAAATTTGTTGTCTATGTCCAACACATTGCTGCTGGACTTCACTACAAGATTCCTTACACAAGTATCACTTTGCAGGAGCTTAAAGTAGCAGATTTCTTTGTCATTGTGTTGTCCCAATCCATCAATGCCGCTTTTATACTACAGAGTTAACTTGCTGCGAATGTTATAGCCTAGTTAGTTATCATCAGACTATAGTTTATGGACACTATAAAAAATGCGCCATGAGATATTTCTTCTTCTTCCTTTTTTTAATTAACAAAACTCAAAGATTAAAACTAGAACTTTCACACATGATTATTAAGAAAACAACCTCACTTCCTGATTGCACTCACCACAATAAGGCCATAGAAACAAGTCTTATTGAGCAAATTGATGTCCTCTGAGAACTTCTTCTCAAACCTACTGAATAATTTCTCTGTTGGCGCCATGCCAAGGTGAGCTTCGATGAGAGGCCTTAAGCCGGCTTGAACCAAGTTGGCCTTCGCTCGACCGTATAAGATTGGGTCCTTAATCCAATCCTCTTGTTTCTCTTTCGAATGTTCGATCAATTTCAAATACTTCATACTTTTGATTTCAAAACATTTGCATTTTTCAAATGCAGAGCTCACCTCTTCCATGCTTCTCATGTATGCAGGAATGTTGAACATGTCTTGAGTCTCTTCTTCGAGCCATCCCTGCTTAAGAAAAAATGATTTATGCACTGTCATGAACGAAAAAAAATTAGGTGAGGTTTAGGAGTCTAAAGGTGGGGATTCACATGTCAGTTGACCCCCAAAAAAGTGTATTACAGTAAGATCATTTGATACGTGGTGCCCCATCACTAGACTCCTAATACAAAATTACATTAGGAGTTCTAATGTTTCCTCATCATGGACCAAGAATACACTGTCATGCGGGTTTTAAGGAGGGAAGAGGGGAATGATTGAAATATTTTGTGAGGGGCATCACATTTAATACTAGAAATATTTATTTACCTCATTAACTAATTCTTTCCAAGCTTGATCAATAATGGTGAAAGGGTGTTTGGCCCTTGTATCCTCATCATTCAACTGGTTCTCAGGAGGCTGCAAGCTAGGCCTCCCAGCCATTAACAGAAAGAGGACTCCTCCTTCTGCAATCTCCATTTTTCGGCAATGGAGAAACTTGTCCAAGTCTTCCTGTGCTTGCTTCGCATAGGCATCGACCACATCCCTGTTAGCCCCGTCAATCCACACCCTGCCTTTGTTCCATCCAGATGACTGCCTACTCAGCACTGCCTCCGGAATCTATGCATCATTCATAAATGCTCTAATTAAATAATTAATTTAAAAAATAAATAAATAAAAGTGAAGCACCAAGTAAGTAATTATATACCCTAGAAAGCCAATGCAAGGAATTCAAACTAACGACCAAATGGAGTTTCCCTGAAGGGAACAAGCGCCCGTAGAAGGAACCAGGAACAGCAGCCACAAAGTATGGCCTTTCTGTTACATCAAATGATGGCAAAAGCAACTGAAACAGTGAGTTGAAGTCATTTGAAGGGAGATCAGAGAAAGATGCTTCGAATTCTGGCACATGGCTCTGCTCAGCCTCGTACCGCTTTCTCAAGCTCTGCACCACAAATTCAACAGTGGAGACCGTGTTGTAGCCAGTTGCACAGCCCAAATCTGCAATCCTTATAGATTTTTCTCCATGGAAAAGCTTCATTGAAGCAATGGCATCATGCAGCAGTGGCTTAGATAAGGCAATAGCGCATGCAGTTGGTTCGGAATTATTGGCATAGCTGACATCAGTGTCACCTCCTTGCATGCAAAATACTCTGTGGAGTTCTCTCGCCCATGCCTGCCTCTTGCCATTGTTTGAGAATTTATGCTCGATGGTTGATGGAATGGATAAGACTCCCATTGTTGTTGCGGGAGAGTCCATTGTTTGGGTTGATGTTGAAGGAATGGCAGGAGAAGAGGATGGTAGGGTAGGTTATATAGAGGGAGGGAGAGGGAGGGAGAGGGATGGAATGGAAGGAGAAGAGTTGAAAGATATAAAAAGGAGCTTTTTTTGTGAAATCGCTTAGTCTACATTAATGTTGCACCCGCTATAAGAAAGTGAGGAACTCATGCATATGATAGGTCATTTTGGTCTCACTTTTCAGATATGGATAGAGCTTTATTGGAGGTTATCATGGTTGTTAAAATAGAATAAAAAAAGCAAGTTGCATATATGTGGAATCAAAATATTAAACTTCATTAATTTATATATATATATATATATATATATAGATGCACTCACACGATGCATTCACACATTTAGCCCTCAAATTTTTAATACCGCATAAATAAAATCATTATTATCAAATTTTAAAAATGAAAAATATCTTTTTGAAGCATAAATTTAATGTGCCAATGTGCTATGTGTGTAAATGACAAAGTTTCCAGGTGAAATATGTAAATATATATGAGTTCTTTGCTAGTTACTTAAACTTTCCATGAAAATTTATTAACATTTCCTTAAATAGAGAAAAATGTTTTGCATGTTTTTAATTTTGTTCAATATTAAGCTATGAAGATGAAATACAAAATCAAAAGCATTTCAAGGTAGGGGATTTCAAGTGTGGATAAAATATTAGGTGCGGACAACACGTCTGTAACTACCCAATTGGAGACGGGAGAGTGGAGGGACATGCTCTCTCTCCCTTCACTCTCTCTCCTCCTATTGGTTGATCGCACATGCGTGCTCCACACCAAATATTTTCTCCCAATATTGGCTCATTTCCTTATTTTTTCATGAGACCAAATAAAATACTATGTTGAAAGTTTACTTTTTGGCATACATCAGCAAGCTAAACTTATCTCATAATTTCTTTTTCTAAGAGCTTTAGTTAATAAAAGTGGGGGCTTACCTAGGTGGAATGTTATTCATTCATAGCTTATGAGCTAGGCAAAAATAAGGAATGGATAATGATGAAATCCAACTGAGATAAAGCATCGAGATCAATGTCTGTATAATGATGAATTTTCATGCAAATCATTTAATCCAACTGAGATAAAGCATCGAGATCAATGTCTGAATGCAATTGGAAGCAAACATGCTTCTTATAATAATTAAAACATGAGGCATATCACCCCCTACTTATGTATGAACATGTCAAAAACTTAAACTTTGATTTCTTACATTTAAATCATTCAAATCACTAAAAAACATATCACTTATTTTATTTTTTTACATTAAAAGATATGCTTTTGATTTCGTAATTCGAGAGGCAAAGCTCTTCGGGAAGGTAAACTGTCATTTTATCTAAACTTATGATTATTTTATTACATGGATAAATGCTCTTTTAAAAAACTTAAAGAACTTGTTTATATTGTATACTAATATAGAGCATTTACATACATATCATACAATTGGAGCAATGTGCCAAAATAGTTTATTGACTACATACATGAGAAGTGTCAAATTAATCAAACTTGTTAAATTTGTACTTTAGAAGTCCTATATAAGAAATAATAGTTGGGGATTAGTAAATGTTATTTATTTAAATACATAACTCCAAAGTTTTTTTTTTTTTTTATTTAGAATGCTCAAATATTTTATATCAAGTCAAAAATATCATTATTATTATCTTTTAAAAATATAAAATTATCATTTTTGTGCATTGGTAGATAGTATAAATATAAAAATTAAAGCTTGTGTTAGACATGTAAATAGAAAAAATTAGGTGGATTGTAAGTATATTTTTTCTAAAAATAAATATGATACTTGCTAGTCCAATTTCTTAATATCATGCTCTTTTATTGAAATAAAGTAGTAGATGTTAGATTAAATGATTTGAGTGCTCACTAATTGATGGAATTTGAGCATATAACATAAATGAACATAAATGAACAAAAAGAAAATAAAAAAAAGAAAAATTTATGCATTTTAAAACTAATACGAAGATTAACAATTGTAGCAGTTGCAGATGTGGAACTCTCGCAATTGTAAACTTCTAGTGTTTTGTCTACAACTACCATCTTCAGTCCACATGGATGCCATAGCTTTGCATCCTCTCCCTTCCTCCACCATAACTTCTATTTTTAGTTGTTTTCCTTCCATGAAATGGAAATAGCATATCTTTTCTCATGTACCAAATCCCACAAGTTCCTATCTCTTTTATATCTGAGATGATTTAATATAAGATGGCTCTAAGGGATGTGGCTTAGCTTTGGTTGGTTACATGCTTGATAATCAGCCTTTTTTTGGCATCATTTTGCAAGCCATAAAGATACAATAAAAACTCAAATGGATAGTTGAGCTTATTTCACTCACTAATATTTTTTTTTTCACTTTGAATTTATCATTATTGAGGATTTGGTAATGAATTTGGAAGGAGTCCCTTAGTTTATTAACGGTAAACATTTATCTTCAAGAAATGAACCCCTGACTTTCAACCTATAATGGAAGATATCACAGTGGTTCGCATTTTGCGTAAAATTTTCTAACTTATCTGTATGTTGGTCATCGGTGAATGACATATTAGTGGATCCTCTAATTATTTAAAGAACTCGGCTTACCATTACTAAAGTGAGCGCTTAGATTAATATTTGAAAATAATCTTAGTTAAAGGCTAGGATGTCTGACATCTAATTCTTTATGAATGGAAACCTTCCCTATGCCACTCATGGAGCACTTTTGTATATGACCCTAGCACTTGTCTTGAGTCCCCAAATTACAATCCTTTTCTAATTCAC
Organism: Phalaenopsis equestris; assembly: GCF_001263595.1. Classification (NCBI taxonomy): domain Eukaryota; kingdom Viridiplantae; phylum Streptophyta; class Magnoliopsida; order Asparagales; family Orchidaceae; genus Phalaenopsis; species Phalaenopsis equestris. The sequence goes on along the minus strand of NW_018165151.1, from coordinate 51,378 downwards.
TAAGAGAATGATAAGAATTTTCCCTTTAAGAAGTCTTAAAAACCCAACAAATTATCTTTACCTAAATAATTATCATCTCCACTTCTTTAGACTGTTATGTCCCAATAGTTACTATTGCAAACAACAATACATTGGCAAGTAATTATTCCATTCATGCGGCTCTCCTTCTCAACCGTAACAACCATTCTTTTTTCTAATATTACAGCTCCAAATGTGTGAGTTTTCAATTGTGATACATGTATCGCTAATTACAAAAATCTAAAAAAAGATTGAAATTTAGATCATTTTTGTTGGATTGAGTCTAAGCTCAAAACATTTTTATTATAATTTTGATCCACTTTTTTGTAAGCCTGTATCCATTTTCCACAATAAAAGTAGTTTTAATGATGTCCATCTTTCTTAGAATAGTTTTAATTGGATGAAGTATTGCAAGAGGAAGGGGTTATGACTTCATGAGATAAATGTCAGTAAACTAATAAAGCTCAAAGCTATATACTATCCCATATTGGTTAATGCTCTCTCTAAAGTTTCCTAGTGAAAGTGTATTGAACTTGAGCCACTAAATTGACTCAGGTACATAGAAGATATTCAACATGAAAGTCACGACAGTCATATTTTTTATAGTACTTACTGCCAACTTCATTCAGTGCTCTGCCTAAGCTATTACTTAATCCACTAATCAAATTAGTGAATTCTTCGAGGAGTTTTGTGTGAAAGTTGATTCATTGGAAAATCATGATATGAGTATTCACATAATATTATGCAAGCTCGATGAATACTCCTTTTTGGTTTCTTTGACTCTATGAAGCATCTTCTCACACATCTATATTATGAGGCTATACGTCCCTTTAAGAGGTATGTCTTATCAATGCTTGTAAATGCCTTAAATTTTATTTTCATCTAATCTACTACCATATTTATTAAAAAATATATCCATCTTACATATTTTTAAATAATAATAAAAAATTTTAAAAATAAAGCATATTTGGAGGCTAGATATGTGAGACATATTTACTGCAGAGGACAATTACTTTATGTTATTATCATTTTAAGCAAGGATAGTAAACATATCAAAATGTTGGTGATAAGAATTCCCATTCCAAATGATTTGTATTTTAGATATCATGAAAACCATCAAGGAAGCATAGTACACACAACCTTAATGATAAAGAGCTTCAAGTAGCTATATTATATGTTTTACTGAACTGTGACAAAATGCAACCATTTATAGAGTAAGATTTCTAGTGATAAAATATTTTTTAAGTTATTATTCAGATTGTTGTTCCAATTAATTTCAATATAAAAGTAATTAAGGTAGGAGGATCTTTTTTACTAACAATTCAAGCATAGGGGATGATTTTGTAATATGTAAGAAGATTGAAAAATAATTTCTGACATGGTTCAGATTATACGTATATTGAAGTAACTCTTCAATTCACAAGTACGTAATATAATTCTCACTTTCCAAGTAAAACTAATTATAGTTTGAAATTTCTTATAGATTCATAATATAAGCAATGGAATAATAGATTAGGACTTGTTAAATTTTACTTGAGGCTTAATTACCGTGTCACTACATGATAAATATTTGATGGTAACATTTATGGATTTCACATGAGTTTCTATTGTGAATGGAAGAAGACGTATAATTACAGTGTTTGTGTTAGAGGAAACATACACTCAATTAGTGGCATCAACTATTATGTCATACTACTATAAGTAATATAGTTGCAATATCCGGATTAAGTTGTGCGCAATGTTTATATGTTCAAATTTATGTGATTTGATTATGTTCGTAATTGAGAAACTTAAATACTAAGCACATATGATATTATTATAGTTAAAATGAATAGAAGATATGCAAAATTTAATCCATTTATTCTAGAATGTTAAGCTAGTCATGTTTATTACCTTTGATATCTTGGTAAAGAAAGGATAAAATATATTTGACCATCATTATGAAGAATAAACAAAAAAAAATTATTGAGATGAAACTAATATTAAACTCATTCACTAATAGCAAGATATGCCAAATTTCTGTACTCATCTTGATTCAACCGAAGAATTAATTTCTCTAGAGGATATCAAGCGGACTTATGATGAAGTTTCTTGAAATATGGATGACAATGATGATGACATTAAAGAAGAAACTTTATGTTCATCGTTGACTGACTCGTAAAATGAAAAGGACTAAAATTGTATGTATGTTTTAGATGATTAATTTCTTCTGATATTTTTACTTTTGCTCTTTTTATACGTAATTATGAGTTATTTTACGTTTTGATTTAATTCATTCGTGGTTTTTCTTTTGTTACTTATGTTATACTTATTTTACTTACTTTTGTTATTTTTACATGTAGTTATTGCATGTTTTCTGTTTTGATTCTACACCTTTTTGTTTTTAATTGTACAACTTATATTATACTGCTCATATTTGCTTTTATTGTTAGTAACAATTTTATTAATTTCTTTTTTCTTCTCACATATGGCTTCAGTTGATCTCCGAGGTCATCCACCTCAATGACCTCATTTTTAGAGCAATATAGAGAGTACTTACAGGAGGATGAAGAAGCTAGTGGTTCTCTCTGACAGACACATCACTAGCTCTGTGTTGATTAGTAGCACCACTGCCGTTTACAACCTCTCGTATATTTTGCCGCCAATTTGATTAATCATGCTAATCCTTTCCAAACACTAGCCCCTCTTAGAACCTCTTCCACTCACGCAACAACTCTTACACCCGCACTAACTCCCACTAAGCCATTAGCTCCCTCTTTAATGAGGTAGGCCTCTAGACTCCAACCCTCCAATGGAGGATATATGCCATTGGACGAGTATATATTTTATCAGAGGAGGCGTTGTAAGTTATCTTTAACATTAGAATAATTTCAATGTTTATTTTATTATTTTGTGTAACTATTATTTTTATTTTAGGTTCATTCCCCCAGGCTGCCCATGACACTCGTCATGAAAATCATTAGGAGTTGAGACTCTAGCATGACTGAAGCATAATATTCATAATTATCATGGCAAGCGACCTATGACTTCTGTGGATGAAGAGAAAGAGGAAGAGGAGGGTAAGGGTGATTATGACCTTGATGATGTTTTTCTGTCATAGGGGTTAATGTATTTTTTTCTTTTTCATGATGTGAATATTTTTTTTATGTTCAGACATAAACATTCACACATTTTGATTAATATTGCTGAATTATGTTTGTTTTCATTGTTGGTACTTGTTAGTGATATAAATTCTATGTTATGATAGTACTTGTTTGTGATATAGATTTTTTTTTGTGTGGATTGTGAAAATCTAATCATTATTTTATTTTTTATGTTTTAAAATTATTACAGGTTTGCATCATACTTGCATAGGGAATTCCGATGCTAAGAACTAAAATTTTTTTCGATGTTGTTCGATACATTTTGACGCTAAATAACATCTCTGGCAGACTACACCAATGCAAATATTGACATTAATTTGTGTATGCAAATTTTGATGCAAATTATGACACTAAAAGTTGCATCAGAATGGACAACATCAAAGCTTGTTAGGGTTAACACAGATGGATGCTAAAGTTTTCACTTGTTGTTTGCGTGAAACATGTTCGATGGTAATTACATAACCAACCACAATTTTTGTGTTGATCTCAATTTCCATGCAAATTAGACACAAATCAATTTTAGTGGTGGATTATTCCCATATTCACATTAGATTTGTTCGACGCTAATTTGACTAAGTCCTATCATGTCCCCAATCAAATTCCTTCTTTTATTTTTCTATGTTGAAAATTGTGCTATTAAAAGAAGGAAATTATGACATTCTATTTTGGCTTTATTAACCTTGATAATTCTTTTTCCTTGGCTCATTGTGGGTGACTTAAATTGCTTTAATTAATTGGAAGATACAGCTAGTTGATTTTAGTTCTTGAATTTTCAATTTATGTCTTACAAAACTACTAAATATTAGTTTTTATTTGCATTTGGCTTAAGAATTTGATAAGTAAAGCATATTTTTATTGGTTAAAAATTATGTCATTAAATAGAAGCTTAATTCCTTCCTTTTTTTTTCATTTTTAGGTTATGAAACCTCACATTTTTTTTTATTCTCCTATTCTTATTTTCATGAAAAATTTTTTATAAGATAAAAATTCATTTATATAAATTATTGGAATTTTTGTTATGAATTTAATACAATTAAACATCATGCTTGGATTATCCTAGTATTTGGTGACCCTAGAATGCTCTAAGTAACAAACTAAAAAATGCTAAATTAGTTTTCAACGCGTTTCAAATGGAATTCATTTAATTAATTTTTTCTATGATCAAATTGAATTCCACATAATAGAAAATACAAGAAGATGATGATCAACAAGGTCTATGTAAAAAAAAAAATTTTCAAAGCTTTTTTTACCCAAAACAAGCTCGTTAATGCTACATTTTATGAAATTATTTGGATTAAGCCGAAAAAACTAAATGTGCTTGGTTGTATGAGGGAGATGATGTATTATATTTTGTTGTCAAAGTATCAAATATATGGGCAGCATGAATCATATTATAGAGTTTTTCTAAAATAATACTTACATTACCACTCAAGATAATATTATAGAGGAGCTGTTACTTTTTTTCCTTCACTCTTGAATTGTTCAAGCTTCAATTCTAATACTATACTTAATAATATTCTTATAGCTCATTGTGTACAACACAAGAGTGTGATTCTCTTATTATTAATTTCTCTAAAGAGGTTATTAGAAATGATAGCTCTAGCATTGTGTAAAATAAAGCTCATGGATCAATTAGTTCCACTTTTAAATTCCTTAAGGATACTTAATATATCATGGTACTTTATGTTAAAGCAATTATATATTTTATTATGTCGTCCAAGCTTTTGAATAAAGTTAAACACTCTACTCTTACTCTTATACCTAAAGGTTCCCATATACAAGTACTCAATAACTATAGACCTTTATTCTTATCCAATAATATCTATAATGTTACATCTAAACTCATTGGATATAGTATTAAAAGATATCTTCCATCTAATATACATCCATCCTAGACGACCAACATATATGATCAAGATATTACAAATAATATTATTTTTAAAAATAAGCTTAATGCTATAAGGGATTAATTGTTCTAATCCTCCGAAATAACTCATTTTAAAAAATGACCTTAGAAAAGCATTTGCGAATGTTCACCAACATTTTTTATATGATAGATTATAGAACTTGGATTTTCTTCTAGATTCATTGATTGAGTTAAAACTTGCACTGAATAAGTTTACTTCTCCATTATCCTTGATAATAAACTATATAGCTACTTTTCTACCTATTCTAGTTTAAGACAAGATATCTTGTTATTTTCATATCTGTTTATTATTACTATGAACACATTTTTTTAGACCCTTTTTTCTTTAGTGTCAACATTATAATTTTTTCAATAACACTTGCAACAATAATCATCTTAGATACATTGATGATCTACTTTCTTTTTTGGAAATAGGACCATTAATTCTATTAATGATTTGTTTCACACTCTTAAATCCTTTTGTGAAAAAACTAATGTTTGAATCAACCCTTGCAAATGTACTATATGTTTTTCTGAATTAGTGGATGAGCACATTATTCTGGATAATATGATATGTTTGACTTTCAAACAAAACCTCTTCCATAGAAAAATTCACGCATTACTATCAACTCCTCAAAGTATAGTGTTGCTTAAGCGGTTTGAAGAGCAAATTTCTTTCCTTTATTTTTTTTTGTAGATTTTAATTAATCAAAATCGCTATTTTAAGTTAACATCTTCATTATTAATTTATATTTTCTATTATACCTATAGAATTAAGGAAAAAAAATCTCATCATAGATGAATAAGTTTCTTCATTTCAGTGGTACTATGATATAATGTAAATTATTGCTTGGAATACTATCACAAAATCTTAATATTAAGGTAGGCTAAATCTCCCTAACCTTGATAATATTAATTAAAGTGAAAATCTAAAGTTATTTTGAGACACTATAACTCCAAGTCCATTCTTTTAACTTGGTGTCTCCATACTTATGGTTCTCTTTATTTAAAATGAGGGTGAAGCAATTAATTTTCTTATGATACTTTAATACACATTACTATCACAATTTGAAGATGTCTCTTTTTAGGTCAACCACAATGATAAGATCATTTTCTTCTTTGACACTTGGCTGATATAAAATCTCAACTTGAAATGTTTGGTAATTTGAATCTCTTTTTGTTCGCTTGCCCAATGCATGCTAGATTATCAGGAATGATATTCAATGATAGTTAGTTGTTTTCATTGACCCATAAGGCCTTAGATAATTTCATTCATCAAATACTTATTCAATCATAACTCTTTCCACTCCTTTGTTTATGAAGACAAACCAAAAACGTTTTGGAGTAAGGTGCCATGGTTTAAAGGACATTCTTTCAAAAAAGATGTGATTGTTTGGAAAACTCTAATAAGGTGACTTGAAGAAAAAGACATTGTTCTATGTAGAGTTATTCAAGTTAACATCAATGTGTTTTATGTATTTTTATCATGAGATACATTATCATTTATTATTTGAATGCTTTTTCACTTTCTCAATTATCAAAGTTAGCATTCCCTATGGTTTATTATTCAATCTTGGTTGTAACATGTCCCAAGTACTTGTATATGCTGAAACTAAAAGCTAGAAATTTTCAAAAAAAATATCCTTCTGGCTGTGCACGTCACTGTTCACTACATTTGGCTTAAGAGAAAGTGTAGAATTTTCAAAAATGTTGTTGTACAACTTGATCAAATTTTGAATAATGTTTATTTTATTACTAAACAAAAGAGTGTCGGCGTTATTTTGGGGATGGTTTGTGGGGTTGCCCGTAAGAAACTGTCGGTCGTCGAAATTGAAATCTCGTCGCCCGCTTCGGAAGGACGTTGAAGTATGAAATCAAACTGACCCCATAATTTTCATAGTTTAAAATGAAAGAGCACTGTACCTCAAATTTTGTATTTATCCCAAAGGATAAACACAAGAATTGAAGATGAGGCTCGATCAAATAAACTAAGGAAAGTATGACGTCCGTTTGGTCTGCAAAACCTTTGTATTTGCCGACAAGTTCCCCTATTTAATATAAAGGATTAAATAGGGTTTATATTAAGCTGGGTTCGGACATGCTTCCTATAAGGGCAAGCCCCTATAGTTAATTACATCTTAAATGACCAAAGTCACTTAAGAAGACTCTCGATAAAAATCAGGAAATATTATCTTCAAGGAATTTCAAAGGGTAGGACTCTTCAACGAAATCGGACATAGAGGTGTGCAAGGGGATTGATTCAAATTTGGAACATTT
>NW_018165151.1:43287-43968 GCF_001263595.1 Phalaenopsis equestris | reverse complement strand
TAGGGCTTACATTCGTGTGAAATGATCACACGAATGACCTAGAAGATGTGAGGATTTAGGTCGTGACAAACGACAACCTCGGAGTCCTAAGACGAACTAGGGCTTATATTGTATAGCAGGGCTATGCAAAGGCCTAAAGATAAGGTGAGGAATTACGTTGCATAAGCAAGCAACCTCAAAGTCCTATGGTTTTGTTGTTTAAGTCTAAGGAAGGAAGATTGGTTTAGCTGGGGAAGATAGATTTTGCTGTTGAAGATGGCCGTGCTGCCCACCAAGCTAGCTTCAAGCTCCTGCCGCGGTGATTTTGAGTTTTGTAGTGTGTTAAGTTATAAAATCAAATTAGGTGGCCCTATGGTTGAAGTTTTTTAAATTTGATGAAGGCATATTAAAGTTGATTAGAGCGACACCGGTTAGGATCCTACGGTTCTCTCGTTCCGGCATCACTATTTTCTATTGGATTCACTTAGTTAAAATGAACTTACTAAACCCAACTTAATGAGTTCCATAATTTCATTTAAACCGTGGGAAGCCTTGTTAGCAATCGTAGCTTACCTCCTCCGAGGGATTCCCGATCATCCAATAGAGACGTCTTAATTTAGTTGAAGTTTTGGTTTTTGTGTGATGTTTGTGATTAAATTTTGAGTTGTTTTATATTTTGAATGTTGTGGCGGTGAATTTTAT
>NW_018165151.1:41478-42451 GCF_001263595.1 Phalaenopsis equestris | reverse complement strand
ACTTCAAAATTCATACCCCTAAGTCTAGGATCATTTAATTTTAATTAACTTCCAAATTTTAATAATTTAGAAATTTATTGATCTTAATTAAGAAAGTGAGATTGGTTTCTACCAATTAACCCCTTTGTGTTTCAAACACAGCATAAATTTATTAAGATCAGAGGTTACCAATTTTCCCTCCTTGAATTAGGCCTAAATGTTACTTAGGGCAAGGTTTCCAAAATTACACATTATCCCCTAAGGCTCTAACACTTCATAATTTGTCAAATTAAATTCAAATGACTTTGAAATTTTTATCCTACCTCATTCATGGGTCTATTGAGACATCAGAGGAGAAAATATGATTTTTCAAAATTTAATTTAATTTATATAATTATTTTAATGCAAAAATAGGATTTCTCAAAGAAAATTCGTAACTTGACCAAGGTAAATTGTAATCCCTTAAAATTTTTACTAAAGGTATACCTAGACCAGAGAAGCCTTTAGATCAAATTTCATAATTTTTTGAATTATCTGTGATTTATTAGAATTATTTTAATTTCTGGGCTATTTAATAAAAATAAAATATTTTGGGTGGCGAAAATTAAGTTTTATATTTTTTTTTAAAAATCTCCTTAAGGTCAAAGAACTCAGAAAAGCAAATTTTATATTTTTTTGATTTTTCTTTGATTTATTGGAATTATTTTAGTGAAAACTCATTTTTAGCCTTTTAAAAATTATTTTTAAGCTTTGAAAATAAATATCTTTATTTAGAAAATCAGAGAAAAATATTCTAATTGTTCCTAAGTGACTAGGAAACAATTTAGAAAATTTATATGAGTTTTATTATTTTTATGATTTTTATGAATTTTTAAATATTTAAAATAGGCCAAAAATCAAGTTTTTACTTTAAATATAATTTTATTTTTAGAAAATATCCCTGATCACAGAGAACTCAAAAAACTAAGTTTCATAAATTTTTGAGTTATATTTT
>NW_018165151.1:39799-40035 GCF_001263595.1 Phalaenopsis equestris | reverse complement strand
GGTCTGTGTGTGTCGCCCCCCCCCCCCGCGCCGGGGCCCGGCCGGCCAGGAGGAGGTGGAGGTGGCTAGGAGCTCAGTGAACCCAGAAGAATCCATCACAGCAATTTAATGCAAATGTGCTTGGATTTGGCAAAGATATCTTAAGCATGTGCATTTTTTGAAATAAGATCCCTTAATTTAGGAGTCCTTTGGTCCATGGCTTGAATTAGGTGGTTTCATGGTGTTTGGGCTGGTCA
>NW_018165151.1:37068-38801 GCF_001263595.1 Phalaenopsis equestris | reverse complement strand
ACGCAAATCATCACCAATAAGCCATGGACCAAAGGAAGTCCCATTTTGGGTCCTCTACGTAGTGGTCTTAGCCAAACCATAGCCCTAGGGCTAGTAGGTTTAGGGGACCATCTACATGAGTATCCCAAAAGATCAAGGGATCTAGACTAGAAGTTTGAGTCCAGGGTTGTGAGTGAATGTGGGTATAGATGAGTGTAGTGAATTTCTTAGCTCCAGACCAAGACCCAGAGTCAACCATAAGGTTCTGCAATCCTAAGGGTGACTCATCTTGAGTTTCCCCACAATGACCCCACCTACCAAGTATTTAGAGGTTGAGAGCAATATGTGGAACTCCAAGTTGAGTAAAGAAGAGGGTAGAATTTCTAATGGTGAGGGTTCCAAGTCTAGTTTTCTAGGAATAGTCAAAAGGAAAAGTCCTATGGCTAGACCCTAGGCTACTAAAGAGGAAAAACTAAACCTCAACAAAAAATGAGGTTAACAAAGAGCATAAAATGGAAGTTTAAATGGCCAATTCTATTTTATTTAAGCAATCAATATTTTTTTTAATTGTATTAAAATTGACGGGCAGTCATTAGATGAATATATGATTTTATCCTTGTTGTGCTTTTTTTAATACCATTTTTTTTTGAAAGTTTGAACACATTAAGGATTTTTTTCTTCGTTTTTGGGGACTCAATCGATTATTAATCTTCTTTTTCATGCTGTCGGCTCTAATATTTATTTGACAATTGAGTATTTTATTTTAGATGAGTTCATTTGACTATGAAGATTTAGCCACTCATGATGGCAAAAACTTAATAATCATTTAATTATTGTTCATTTATATGTTGCTCTACCTATCATCTTTACTTTATCTCTGGAATTTCCTTGTCATATTTATACTTGGTTGCATTTTGAGTTACCTGTTTGGAGTTGGCATGAGCATTATATGGGCGAAGAAAAACAGTAACGACACAAATCCAGAAGAACACAGAGATTTAACAAGGTTTGGCAAAGATGTCTGACAGCGACTTTATATATGCTTAAAAATACAAGAATTTGATACTGCTGCTAGAAGATTTAAATCCCCGGCAACGACGCCATGGTTTGCATCATTCTATAAATGACAACGGCTTATATATGCTTTAAAAATACAACAATTTGATACTGCTGCTAGAAGATATAAATACCCAGCAACCACGCCAAAAACTTGATAACGGTTATAGATTTGATAAAGTTGTGTATAAAATATTTAATAATTGCAAAGTCACACTTATCAATGCAAGTATACGTATCGCTCAAGTAATATAAGGCTCTAATGGAGTCTTGGATATTGATCCCACAGGGAGTAATATTAGAGACTACGAACTAAGATTTAAAAAGTCAATATTTAATCACAATAATATAGTTCAATTTGCATATTTGTCACTAATAAGCAATTGAAATAAAAATGTAATTTTAATAAACTCTTAATTAACTAATTCTACTAATAATGTTTCTAATGTGAAGTTCAATATATAAAAAAATATCATTCTCCTTGTTAAGAAATTTAAATGAATGGATAAATTTAATCAGTTCAAATTATATTGTGTCAAACAGGAGCATACCTATTCTTTACCCTTTGGACTAGACATAAAGAACATTGACTAATCCTATGCTTGGTTACTGAATCTACAGTTAGGCTGGGAGAATATCAGCTCTCACTTCGGAGCTCCCACGTTTCCCCCGCCTGAGGGCTAACAATTACACTTTAG
>NW_018165151.1:0-36574 GCF_001263595.1 Phalaenopsis equestris | reverse complement strand
GGCCTTCAAATGTTTCTTTTAAAGTTGTAGAAGAGTTTTCAAGAGTTGCCCAAGCGTCCCTTCAAAAATCGTCCACATTCAATGCATCTGTTGAGAGAACCGACGTGCTCGCCGTCAGCGGCCTCGATGGCGCCGTCGGCGGCCTTCTAGAATATGTAATTTTGGACTCTCAGGAAAAACCCGTCACCGGCGCCGTCGAACTCGCCGTCAGTGCCCAAGATCAAATCTTCATATTTTGGTCATTTTTGCTCCAAATTCGCTTCTTTTTGCATCTTTTTCCTCCAACCATCATAATTTAACATACCTGCAACAAAACATAAAAAAATATCTTTCCTTAAACTGCAATATCATCAAAATTAGTGTAAAATAGGTATGAAAATCTCAACATATTTTCATTTAGTCAATGCCTACGTCCTTGGGAGCAGAGCGTACTCTTAGATCTGGAGAAATGAAGAGATAATATGAATGTGACATAATTAAAATATAAAATAAATTGTGATAAATTTTCAACTCCGAACTTAATTTACTTTTCAATCTGGCCAATTGATTTGCTAAAATATGTTATGAAACATGTGATTCGGAGCCCAACCCACGTAAATTCCCAATTTGGATAGCTTCTTCTGCTCCGCTCCGCTCCGCTTCGATCCATCGTCTCTCTATGAGCCATACCATAACAAGTATGTTATTTTAGATGAGTTTATTTGATTATGAAGATATGGCCACTCATGATGGCAAAAACTTAATAATCATTTACTTATTGTTCATTTATATGCTGCTCTATCTATCATCTTTACTTTATCTCTGGAACTTCCTTGTTATATTTAGACTTGGTTGCATTTTGAGTTACCTGTTTGGAGTTGGCATGAGCATTATATATTGTAACACGTGATGTCTCCCTAAAGAACCTACTAGGCTAAGAAGCATCAATGGGTCGATGACACATTTTTTCACCAACGATGATATTGGATGGAGCTCTACTGTTGTTAAATCAATATTCATACGATTATATATTTATATTTTTTTGTTGCTTCGGTGAGTTTTGATGAAATTCATCATATTAATGGATTCAACTGGCTATCTATGCAGCTATCTTTCGCTTGCCGCTAAGGTGTTTTTATGCTAGCTAGGTCACAAGATTTCTTTATCTATATGCCTGCTGGATTTTCTTACACCCTATTTGAGTTAAGGTTTGATGTTCTCCATCTATTGTGATGACCAGAAACTATGGTTTATCTTTTTCATCGATTGGGCTATGTCTTCGTTGCCTATACTTTGTTTAGATAGACATGGATGGAACCGCTCATCATTACATTGAGATATGGATATTTTGGAGCTTTTTTTTTGGAGTATTTTTTCTTTACGTTTAATTTGGATTTTAAGTTTCTATTGAATGGTCTTATAGTTCTTACATTACTTATTTTTATTGTCACTTAATTTAGCCATTTATAATCCAACTAGACATTTTTGTCTATTGATTGTGTGCTCTTTTATTATTAATGATTTTGATGGTGTGATTTTCATTTTTCTCCAAAAAAAAAAATTATGAATACTTGTAATATAGTGAACTTATAATTGCATATACTTGTATAAGTACAACTCAAAAATAGCTACATTATAGCATATGCATAAAAAAAATTTTATTCAATCCAAATTTGTCCAGACTCTTCCCAAGAGATAGAGCATGAGATCCAAGGATAAGAGAGAAAACGGAGAGAGAGGGAGAGGGAGAGGGAGAGGGAGAGGGAGAGGGAGAGATTTGCCCAAAGAAGACAAATAAGAGTGTTTTCGGGTTTTTTCACTTTTTTTATCTTTTGGAAATAGAAGTTACAAGAGATGAGAATCCTCCCTTCATAGGAAAAAATATTACCTCAGGAGTATTGATGCATCAATACTCCAATAAAGAGGTGCCACATATATAATGGTCTCATCATAATGCCACGTGACATCTCCTCATTGGAGTACTGATGCATCAGTACTCCTAAGGTAATATTTTTCCCTTCATAGAGGGTTGAGAGAGAAGAACTAATCACCCTTTCATACATACTGTGGGTAATCCACTTATAGCAATAAAAGGTGGAAATATAATATTATATTTTTTTCCCTCATTTTATGGAGTTTTCCATACAAAGTTCAGATGCAACTCTGCGTGCGAACTTTTAGTAATATGTAGTCACGTGGGAGGTTATTGTGAGGTTATTGAAGTGAACCTGTGAATATTATTGGAGTGTTATTATGGGGTTATTGTAGGAGTGTTATTGAAATGGAACCATGGGGGTTATTGAGGGGCTATTGCATGAGTTATTGAAGTGGAACCGAGAAGGTTATTGGGAGGTCTTTTCGGCGTTTATTGCAGAGGATTATTGGAATAGAAGGTGGGCCCGATATAGCATACATTGCGATATATTATCAGATTCAAACACAGAACTGCGTATGTGCTCCGTCTGTAATATTTTCTCTATGGAGGATATTACAAGGTATTTATTTAGTCTTGATCATTTTTGTACATGAGAAGCACAGTAAAATTTCGCACACAAGCAGCGTACTTAGATCGGTTGGTCAAACATCTGTTTGTCAGTTGTAAGTTTTCTCTGGTTTGGGATTCGATTACCCTCCAAGTGTAGGGTACGATACTCGAATTCTTAGCGGCATGAGAGATGGTCGGGACCGTATAATAGCCTTCAATCATTTATTTTTTAATATATATATATATATAATATATATATATATATATATATATATAGTAGTTCTAAATTGTACGACTCGGCAAGTATTAGATAAACCAATCAATTTCATCCTTATCTTTTGCATCATAAATTATGAAAACAACAGCTTTATGTCATATCGCATGTGGAACATGTACTGTGCTTCTCAAGTACGAAAAGTCAACAAATGTTTATGATTCATGTGATGTAAAACAATGTAAAATGAAATTAAACATATGCTTATTTATTAAAATTTAAATACGAGATTAATGCTTTGAACTTAAACGCTTGGAGGCTTGGAACATCCCATCAGCATCCTATTTGTATACAGCGGCAGCATTTATGTTTAGGAGAAACATCAAATAAACAAATAGAAACCGATGTTTATCAATTTCATTTGCTGCAGTATTATAGTGTGAATCAATGAATATCAACATCTAGTTTATACAGATTCAAGTGATAAGAGAATGAAACTTCTGTGTGAAAAATATGAAAGAAACTATAATCCATAGGGGCTAGCCCAATAAAAATAATATAGTTACACTCATCTTCACAGTAAGATAAGATAAGATAAGAAAAGATTATAAAATGATGAATACTTGTTTGGCAATAGGCTGTTTGAATATGACTAATATGTACTAATGGTTGGGCAACATCATGGAAAGAATTTAGTTCTTAGCAAGATCCTTTGTCATCAAGGAAACAATTAATGTCTATTTATAATTTTTAGGGTGACATTTTGTTAAATCTAGTTAGAATCTCAAAACGCTTTACTGGATATACAATTGAAGACATTTCTATAAGCATTTGTGTGTTAATATTTCAAAATTGATGGATTTTAGACATGTTAGTTTTTGCTTGTTGAGTTGCTTGATTCGACTATAAACACATTGGATTTGGAGATTATTTGACTTTTGATTAATATTTTAATTAAAACTTCTAATTATTCTCCTAAAAATTGATTTACACTTATTTGGGCTTTAATCATAACACTTTTATTGTCATTGGTTCATATTATTGAGATGCTTAGTTTGATAATATGTCTTTCAGAAATTGGAGCTTATGTGATCTTAAAATTGATTACGAAAGTTGTTTCGTTCACAATCAAAATATCTTTCTCAAGTGTCATATGATCATAAAATATGCAATAAAATAGGAATTGTCATTCGAGAAAAATCATGCTTATTTTATCCACATCAAAATCCACCAAACATACATATTACTTTCCCTCAAGTAATCTCATCACTTTGCTTAGACTTAGGAGAATGAGGTTTCGTGTACTTTCCTGGGCATTCCTTACTTTTCAAAAAGGTTAGGCAATAGTCAATAAAATTTTTGTGAATTCCATCCTTAGTAATCTCAAACACCCCAAACAATCCTTTATTAAGTTCTTCCTTAGCATAAGCTTTTGTAAATTCACCCAATTACATGTGGCTACAATTCTTTTTTTAGTCCATGGTGGTTTTAGTTAGCTTAATTCTCACACACACAACTAGCTATCCCTTAATTTTTTTTATTGCATATAGGATCCCAAAATCCCATTAAGAAAGTGTTTAATTTATATTATTTAGGTGAGTGAGCTAGGCACCAAAATGTAGGTTACTACCCTGCTTTACCTCAACATTCTTCTCACATAGCTTTTTCCATTATTTTTTTTTCAAGTGAGCTCTTTTTTTGAAGTAATTCTTTTCCACTTCCTTAGCTTTTCTAGTGCCCCCTTTTTTTCCTTAATATTTCATTGAAAATTACTCTATCTAGTTAAGCAGGGATTTTAAGAACTCTAGATGTCCAGTCATCTTTATTTTATGTCTTAATTACCCATTAATGTGTTATTCAGATCTTATAAGTCATTCTAAAATAATGTTTATTTATATTGTTTGACTTAATAATTAAGACTTACAATTTTTGCACAACTTTTAAAATTTTTTGTGAAACTCAGGCTAGGTACCAGAGTGATTCAAGTATTGTATTAGCTTATTATTAAAAAACTCAAAACTTCAACTTTAGGTGGACTTCACATTACTTTTAAATTCCTTACCTCTGATTATCTAATAGCAAGAATTCCATTATCAATGCTTACTGTAAAACAAAATCTGGGTAAAGTGGTGGAAATACTTTTAGGCAAGAATATATGTAGAGTTTCCTCCCCTAAACTTGTTTACCATCCTAAACTCAGTACATAACAACAACAAGAGTATAGAATGTAAATAGTCAAGGCAAGAAGTAATATCTAATATGTATAAAAAATTAACAGTAACATTATGAGGTAATATTTCACAATGGTACAAAATTAAAAGTAACAGTAGGAAGCAACATCTAATGTATAACAACGTCATTGTAATCATTAGCAATGCTGAGCTCAACAACACATCATCATACATAAAAGTAAGTGTGTCCATTCTAAACCCAATGTCATAGTCAAACGTCTACAAGCCAAAATATCAACTGACATATATAAACAAAAGTATTGCCTTACACATAGTCCAAAGGACAAAAGAGAATAAAATTGAAAGGAAGGTCGACTCAACTATTTGCCTCATTATCATGATGCTCTTCATCCATGAGCTCAACTTCGTAGTTAAACATTTCAAGTAAGAGTGGTCTAGTGATTTGATAGGGTCTAGACCAATGTTCCTCCCCTCCCATTGATATAGCTCTTGTATTGCAACAAAATATTGGTGCGTGAAAGCATATTACTATTGTTGTTGCCTGGTGTAGAGATAGGATATATAATGGAAATTCCCACTGCATTACCCTAACATTTTTGGATATGCGCATGAGATTATCGAAGACAATACTGATTGATGAAGAGGATCTCGGACGAGGAATTTGTGGTTATGAAGAGCTCTCACCCCTCACATATATAGATGCTCTTCTGTAGGTGTAGATGATCAACTTGGTGATCTACTTGAATTTGTTTAACTTTTACTCCCACCTTTCATCAATCAAACTTGTATTAACACAAAGTTTTGTGACCATGTTCATGTGACCCAACCCCACAGTAGTGCTGCCACTAACTATGTGGCTATGTGAGAGAGTCAGAACCAAGCCAAAAATTGATCAACTTGCCCATCTGAATATAATATTTTAGTATGAATTGATCCTTTTTCACCTCGATGAAATTGGGGCGGCATTATCCTGACACATACTAATAAGTGATAGGCCATGAACTCCTTGTTCATCAAGGAACTTAGGAAATTAACAATTTTCTCATCCTGTACACACCACTATGCAGTGTAATCCGTGAGAAAATTGTTAAATTTCAAATAGTTTGGAGCCAAGAAATTAAAGTACTCACAGTCAAGGATGTCAGTCAGTCTTAGAAGGGAGTTAATCATTTCGGTGTCGTATGTGACCCACTTCCCTCACACGAATAACTTCTCTTCTACAATTTCCTTTACATTAATGAAAATCTTATGAATGATAGTGATTGCACTAGTTTGTAGACAGATTGATACATTCAATTTTGATCTCTCCTTCTGAGCTCTAAGATTCTATTCTCAAGTTTTTCTTGATGAACACTCGACATTCTAAATAAGATTTTGTATCAGTTACCTTTCAATAATGATTCTAGCCGACCCAATGTAAGGTTTATTTGCAATAATAGGGTTGCATCTTTGATTCCACCATCAAGTTATGGGTCAATGGTAAGGTTAGCATATCAACTTCGCTATATGCACTGGTGTTCTATTTTTTTCAGTTGTTATTTTTTTCTACTATGCTCCATGTTATGCTCCATCTTTATTAACTATGGTATCATCTCAATTCAGATCTAGCCCAACTCATTCCAACTATTATAAATTACATCATGTTCTATATGTGGTAAGGGATCCTATGGTCCATTGACCTGTTTAGCTATTTATTCACATTCCAAGTCGATCCAAAAAAAATTGTTTAATTATATTCAGTTGATGGGCTTCAGCTATTGAGGCTGGAAATAAAGTGAAGGATTGGAAGCTATAACTATGCGTTACTCTTCATTGAGTGATTCATTCAAATAGTTATGTCTTGGTATGTGGCACACCTAGAAATGTGTTACAATTTTATATACATATTATGCTCATTTGTAATGATATTACACTTTAAAAGAACGTATTTTGGTAGTTTTTGTTTTGGGTATAAGAAATGGAGTTTTGGAGAAAAAATGCAAAAATGGAGCAAAACGGGGTCAAATGGAGCAAAGGAGCAAAAAGTAAATTGACGCCTAGATGTCAGTTTCTAGCGCCTAAGTGGCAAAGACTGTATGTGAAAAAAGAGAGCATGGTGCCATGGCATCAGGATCTAGTGCCTAGGCGTCAAGTAGTTAATCAGAGCTTCTATAAGGCCGGATCATAGGCGCCACAGTTGGGCGTCTAGGTGCCAAAATCAATTTTGTTAAAATTCAATATATTTGGACGAATTTTGAAGGGGCATTTGAAGCGACTATTAAGGAATTTGAGGGTTATTTTAAATGAGGCTTGGTGTCTCTTCAAAGGGGGTTTTTTGGAATCTTTGAGAGTCTTGGCGTGTGGGGGCCGTGGTGTGTCATGGTGGTGTATTATGGAGAAAGTCTTTTGGTGTGTGTGCGTGTGGGTTTCTCTTGGAGTGAGTGTATAAGAAGAGTTTGGAGAATACTTCAAAGGAACTTCAAAACTATCTTTGGGAGAAGTTTAAGATAAGTATTTTGTATTTTTGTTTAAGTTCTATTTTATTGTATAAACTAGAATTTTTATATAAATTATGTTTTTTTGTGTTAAACCCATTAATTCTGAGTAGTTTTCTTTACCTTACTCCTTGAAATAAAAAATAATCATGTGTAGGATTAGAATTGTTTAAGATTTCTCTTATTCCATATTTGTCATGGTTCATTACCTTGTACTTAATTTACATATTCAATCTGGCCAATTGGTATGTTAAAACTTATTGTGAATCCATAATAAACTGAGAGGGCTATGCATTTCTCAACAAGTAAGAATCACATTAATCTTGTGGGTAATAAGGTAGCCCATAAATTGAAAATAGATATGGAGATAATTTTTTATGGATGTACATTGGGGATTCTAAGGTGATAGGCTAGAACCTTAACCAATTTGATCTAAAATTTGGAAATTAAGGCTAGGTTTGTCCTAAATAAATGACATGATAGGTAATCTAGAAGTGAAAAGCTAGAAACTATCCAACATAACCAAGGATTTGAGGACTTAGCTCTAGGTTATCCCATATTCTTTATACACTCGGATAAGGGTAAATAATATATATGCTCCTATTTGTCACAATACCATTTTTAAACTTTAAACATTTAATTCCTTCACTAATTATTATTTCATTGCAAGTGGAAAGGCTTTCTTATAATTTGAACTCTTCTACGCAAAGTTAGTTTAGAAACACTTAGCATTTTCTTTAAATTTTGGAACTGAATTAGTAATGCATTTATGAAAATCAAACTTCTCAAAAATTCTAAACTAGGACCTGATAGTAGTAGACTACAACTTAGCTTAATAGATTTTTTACCTCACTTCTTTGTGGGATTGATACTCAGGGTTTAAAAAAACCCATATATTACTTGAACGATACACGTACTTGCATTTATACCTAGTGATTAGTGCTGAATTATGGAAAATTAAGTTCTTAAAGTTACAAATCATATTTTTAAAATTATAATATTTAAAACATAAATCACTAGGTGTACCATTAGAGTAAGTAGCAGTTAAGTCAGTATTCCCATTCAGAGATGAAGAGAAAAGCATCTAGAGGTCAGCAAGATGAGAGAGGCAAATTGTCAATATGCCTATACTTTGATTTAATGATTATTACCAATTCAACATCCAAACACACACACACACACACACACACACACACACACACACACACACACACACACACACACACACACACACACACACACACACACACACACACACACACACACACACACACACACACACACACACACACACACACAGAGAGATATATATATATATATATTCTATTTCATAAAAATTACATCCATCAGGCATTGATAGGTCGCTCAAATATTTTTTAAGGCCAGAGTGCATTACATTATAATAATACAATTCCTCACTTGTGATGAATGTTGCTTTTTCTACATCAGAGGGGTACATATTTATTTGATATTAACTACAGAAGGCATTGAGGAAGCTCATCAATAATGAACGATGAACATCAATAATGAGCGATGAACACATCTACAAGCACATCGATCATTGATCTGTGGCAAGGGGTAGCTGTCCTTCAAGTAAGTCACATTTAGATTGGTGAAGCAAACCCACATTCTCCAGTTGTTATTCAATTTTTGCATCATGATGATGTTATACACCCACACTGAGTATTGGATCTCTCAAATGTAGTTGACATCCAACTGATTATTCATCTCTTCTTGGATAAGCTTGGCCATTGTGACTGTCGATGTCCTTGTTATCTACTTCATAAGGTCGATCACTGGATTAAGGTTCAGTTGATGATAAAAAACATCAACCCACACCCCAGGCATTTTGGTGGATGATCAATAGAAGATATTTGGATGACACCAAAAGTCCCAAATGAGCTTGTCTTTATGACCTAAATTAAAGCACCACTTATTAAGAAAAATTTACCAGCATAACTATCATCAATAGACACCTTCTAGGTGGTATCAGTGGTCTCAAGGCCTTCTTATGGTTGGATTTTAATTTTAATGAATGCTTCCAAATTAATGGAGATAACACGTGTGGGACTTCTATAGGTCATCTCAGAAATTGATCTTCACTCCATAACCCTAAAACATCATGGCTACATGGTATGTGGAGGTGATAGCTCGAAAAGATTTGAGTAATGGGTGGTTAAAGATGACATTATCTGTAGGTGGAAAATTGACCACGAGAAAGTATGTCATGTGGATGAATTGCTTCTCATCATTTAACCAATTGGTCGGGCGAGAGTTTCTAGAGCTTCTTTCCTTTCTCCAGAGAACCCATAAAAGGGCTCAGACATGCCGAAAGAAGGGAGATGCTTATCCATCTTGTAAAAAACTTATTTATAAATAATATTCACAGGGCTCTCATTATCTTTGACTATGCTTCCAATCTGGAAATTGGTGATTAGGGCAATGTCGATGATAATATTATTGTATGGATTGTCCTTCGATGGTAGATCTACATTGATAAAACTGATGGGAGGATGTGAGTAATGTCTTGGCACCACTGTGACTACTCATAATTCACTCGTCTCAAATGTCTTTATGTTTGCTTGGCAAGATGACTCTCCTCCAACTCCGCTAAAAATAGTGGGAACTATGACGACTATATATATTGTATAGGCTTAAAATAACTTGTTCGCAGTTTCCTCAACCAAAGCTTTTCCCTATCACTGAGCGGTTGCTCTGTGTGCCATAAAATCTTTCAAGTTATCGGCTTAAATCAAGTACTCCGTCAAGTTTTGAAGGCATCAATACTCCTCAGTGTGATGACTATGGTTTCGATGGTTCATGCAGTACTTATTTGAATCCCAGAGATATGCTCAAGCTTTTAACAAGTTCACCTTCTTGAAATTTTTTTTTTATTAATGGTCTGTAGTATATCAGCAGTCGAAGTATCAGACTAAGCTCTCTTAATAATAGGCCTTGTCAATCACTCCATTTTCTAACTGTCTCTGTAAATTCTCTAAGCAAGCACTAGCTGGAAGGTGAGGGTTGTGTCTTGGTTTCTACCACTCCATGGGCAGTTCTCTTCAGTGAGTGATGATTGGCTCACTTTTGAATGAAAGGAGGAGGGGGTGGGGGGTGGGGGGAGTAGTGCTCTTCTTCTAAGTTGTAATTGTTAGCTAATTCCAACAACTATAGGGTAATGTATTCAGTCACTGTAATCTCATAGCATAACAAAAATATCCTTCTTTCAATCCTTGATTGATGGTTGCACGAGCAATTGTGGATTTCAAATCCCAAACCTCTAACATTTTGTTCTAAAAGCAAGTGATGAAGGTGCTTAGGGTTTCACTCTATCCATAGCAAAGATGTAGGAAAACTTGCAAGTTCTTTTGAGATTTTCGTGCACTAAAAAACTGCGCAACAAATAGAAGTCCACGAATGACATGATTGCATATGTCACTATTTTGTGAACCTCCAGAGGGTCAGGTCCCTTAATGTGGTAAGAAGAGTTGACACTTCAACGCATCATTGATTTGGAGTAGACATATAATCCACTCGAATGATGTGATGTGATCAGTTGGGTCTTTTCATCCCTCATAAGATTCAAGTGTCAAAATCTTGAATCATTCTAGTGCCTCTGCATTGAAGATCTGTCGAAATAACTCATTCATTTACTAGCATGGCATGTCAATACACTCGACCGGGAATCTTTCAATAGGCGTCGACCCGCACTGTCAAGATATTAGGTTTCATCCTCCTATTTATAGGGTTGTGGTGACTCTTCTGTTGTTAGGTGTCGGAACATCATGTCAAGGTTGATGTTCCTTCTCCCAATTCAGGACAGATTTAATATCTTCTAGCATATAATCCTTAAAATCTTAGATCTACTCGACCACAAATTCTCTGATGTACTTCATGTTGTCATCAGTCTCCGTAATGTGAGGTCCTTATCCTTGCATAACTCCTTTTCTTTTTGGTAACATGTTTCGTGCTCACCACATCTTTCATGATGTTGAATTTGAGATTGTTCGTGAATCACACTTAAGAAATAAACCATAAATGATAGATTGAGAGAGAGAGAGATGGTGATGAATATTGTCTTCTTCATAAAATATTTTATCTATTTATAAGGGAGATGATGGTGATATTACATTTATATCCCAATTTGAAATGGGTTTGTGCTATGGTATTTCTAGTATTTTGCATATATGAGCTTGTCATCTGACCACCTTCTTGCTCTCAACCAGCTAAACTTTGTTTACTTCATTCAACGAGGTCAACTCAGTCATCTAAGCTTGGTCGATGTGGTACGTTCGGCTCTTCCAACCTAGTTGACTATCATCGATCCCTAGTGAGGAGATTTTGAGCCTCCACGGGATGATTTTAGATAAATTTTGATACTTAATCTTCCTTTAGATCGACTCTACTGGGGGTAGGCAATCTAATAGAGTCGACGTTTTCATAGCGGTTGGCTCGGACCTTTTTTCATCTTGTTTCCGGCTAGATTACTCGTGCTTGGATCATTAGTTATCCTCTTATCTGCCTCGTGGCACAGTCGATTTGGGCCTAGTTGGCCTGGCTCTTACAATTAGGTAGCCCCCATGATCTCTTGGCAATGGTCTCTCCTACATTATATACTCATGTCTTACAAACTCTTAGATCTCTTTAAAATCAATAAAAATACCTTTAGGATGTACAATAATCTTAACAACTCTTAAGTATATTATATTTTTCACCTTTTTCCCAGGACTTCGTTCCGCATTTTCCTTTATTTTAATCATTTTAATAACTAACATCTCACGTCACATCATAGAAAATGCAGTGGAGGATTGTTGTTCTAAAGTAAAAGGCTGCGATCGATGTTTGACCAACGAGTCAAGCAGAGTTGCCGGTGACCAGGAGTTTTAAATTTGCCAGGCTGAGGGAGGATCCATATAAAAGCAGACAGGTTAGGCTCTGCTTAATCAATTCAGATGTCATAAATTAATGCGAAACATAACTGTTCTTATTATCTGTAGCCCGCCATCCTATTTATTTCTTGATGTGATAACAAAAAGTTTGGCGGTATAAATGTAAGAAATAAAATATAGGTGTTAGAGATCTAAATACATGATAATTGGGTGGTGTGTATGTAAATGCTTGTATTTCTAAAGCTTAAAGCTTATAAAAAGTTATGCCATGATTGATCTGCATCGTACGCACATGATTTACACTAAATTTTTGTTCCAGGCTGACGAATTAATAATTGCTATGATCCATATTTGACCAAGCACTGATGGTCAAGACTAAGCTGTCCTATGGTTGATGAATAATGAGCTATGAGATTGCTGAGGCCATGGGAAGAAGTGAGGGGCCTGCCATATTTTTAGATAAAACATACACATATGTGTATAGTCTGAGATGCAACAAGACTAAAAGCCATAGGGAGCATCTCTAGGCATTAGAAGCCATGTTTTCCTTTACTCAGTTGGGCACAGCTTTTTGGAAGCCATTACTGGACTGCAAGCTCAGCTCCAACTATAAGTCTCATCCATGCCAACTGTGCTTTGTACCACTCCATGCTGGTAAAACCAGGAGGTCACATGCAGGAGGGGGTGGCTGCAATATATAGCCATACTTGGTAAGATTTTTATTTTCATTTTTATTTCTATTATAGTTTTTGTTGAGATTCTATTATTGAATAATATTAATAACATTAAAATGAATATGATATGATGATAGCTAGCTTTTACATTTTTGTAAGTTGCTAATTACCAGTTGAATACTAAAAATATTTTCTTATGATTTTTTCTACAATTTATTTTCAATTAATATATATCAACTAATCATTATTTGATAAAAAGTTTATAAGAAAATATCTATGATGCAACTCTTTATTCTTAGGAAGTCTTCACAAATTATAGATGTATATAAGATTTAAACTTTAACTAAAAATATAGAGAAAAAAAATTAATAAAAAATTAAAATTTAATATTATTTATTAAATAATTATGGCTATAAATTATAACTAGTTTTTTTTTATAAGAACAAATTAATAAAAATTAAAATTTAATATTATTTCTTAATTAATTATGGCTATAAATTATAACTAGTTTTTTTTTATGCTCTCAAATCAACTTTGAAAAGATGCAACAACTTTCAATAATATATAATAGTGTTCTAAATAATGTACATATAAAACTTAAAAACTTATCCGTCAAAGTGGGAGCATCAATCATGGATTTACATATAAAATGAAATCAATCTATATACAATCCCTTTTGTCCCTGAAATATTTTTCCCAAAAATTAAAAGTTCTACATATAAATTTGATTTTTTTATAATTCTCAATAATATATAATAGTGATTATAAATTTATTTTCGAAAGAAATTTCCGAGGATAATTGTGAAATATAACATTATCTATGTTTAATTATGTAGCATATCTTTTGACCTGAAGATTTAAATACAGTGAAGAAAGCAGGAAAAAAAAACTGCAGGATTGATTAATGTTTAGTTCCCCTTCAGAAAATTAAGAAACAAAATAAAGTAATTATGTTTAAAGGCACCCATCATATAAATATTTATAAAGTCATACTATTTTGTTCAATGAGTAAGAAGGAATCTCTTTGAAAGCATGCAACACATTTCGACTGTACCACTGCAAAGGAAGAGAACAAATAAGCGGCCAAATCAAAGGTCAAACCACTTAAGAACTTATCCGTCAAAGTGGGAGCATCAATCATGGATGAATGTTTTAGCTATGGAAGCCAATTTTGAATTGGGCATTGGACATTGAGTATGTGGGCTTGATTTGACTTTAGATTCAATTAAAGTTGGACTAAGAGACCCAATCTTGCCCAATAGTTGAAAACTATGGGTTAGATCAAGATTTTGATAATACTGAGTCTAGACATACTAATTTAAATTGGATGAATACTTCTATAATTTTTAAGTAAAGTTAAATCGATATCAAAGAATCAGATTAAGAAGTTGTGCCATAATTTGATGCATCCTTCGACCTGTGTCTAGTTCTAACATTAATTGTTTTATTCTATAATGGTTGGTCATAGAAGCATATGTTGATTTTATAAACTTTTATGTGACATGAAAATGAATAATATTTTATTTAATGATAGGAATTGCCATATGATGTTATCTAATAATGTTGTAAGTGTTTCTTCTATGTTGCTTCTAGCAACTACGGAAATCATGTGATGTTTGCACTAATCTAAATTAAAGTCTGATCCTTCAGAGGAGCACTAAAGTAGTTTAGACATGAAGGCTTAACAAGCAAGGTCTCCACAAGTTTGATGTAGCTTGATGAATGTATCTTTAAATTCAATATATTTGATTGAGATAATTTTAGTAAAAAAGTATCTAAAATAAGAAACATGACTAAAATTTATTTAAATTATGTTATTATGATATTATAAATTTTTCTATACTTTTTCATACTTTATTACTTTACCTTATTAGAATAATTTTATTGCAATTATAATTTTTTTATAAAATTAGCAAATAATAAATATAGTATATATTTATGCTGTTTCATAGTTGATTTTTAATAATATTATAGGGTTTATGTAAAAAAAAATTTATAAATATGTCATTCAAATGTTAATTTAGATACTATAATACTTAATTATTTTATTTAGAATAATTGGCTTATAGAAAATTTACATGCATGCCATAGAATTTCTATGTATTTATATATCAAACATCTATAGTTCATATTTACCTTAACAATAACTAAGTGTCAAACTATGCATGAAATGGTGCTTTCGCTTTTAAAATCCATAGTTTTTTTTTTTTTATGTAATAATAAAGATTTGAGACTTACACATGTAAATATGAAAGTTTAGGTATTACATATGAAAATACATAAGCATTGTATGTCATTTATGTAAATGCCCCTAGTTTATATTTTATGATTTTCTAATGGTTTAGATATTTAATTTTTGCTTCAAATTTTATTGACATCTTCCTATTTATCTAAATTTCCATATAAAAAAGTATTGAATTTTTTTGTGCTAATTTAATATATTTAAAATTTTAGGTTAATTGATATCTCTAAGAAATTATTGTTATATCTATTTAAAAAATATTTTGGACTATTAAATAGATATCTTTCAACAGAAACTTTTTGAAACAAACTGAATTACTCAATTGAACATAAATGATATTTTGATTTCTCGAGTCAAGTTCATATTGCTAGCCAGTGAATACAATACTTTAGTTCGAATAATAAATTTTATGTGTTCAATCAATCCAAAGTTGATTCAAAGACAAATTTGATTTCTAATTCATTTGCATTTCAAAATTATTCCAAGTTAATTTGACTAATGATGATCAGGTTATAAAATTCAGATTTTCAAAATTTATTTTGAATTATACCTAAAATTTTATCTATTTATCCCAAGCACTGATAAACTAGGCTTTCATCTTAGCTTTATTTTGATGGCTTTCATTCATTTCAATTTAACTTTATTAGTAGATGTGTAAGGTTTATCTTATTGTTCAAATATTTATGGATTATTTAATTTTGGATCATAATTAATTCTTAATATTGTTTCAAGTTAAGCATTTATCTTCAAGAGGTTATCAACTCTTTGGCATAATAATTTATTTCCAATTTGTTAATTAATTCGTGCAATACATGAGTTGCTATTAAAAGTTGATATCAAGTTCTTGATGTTCAAAATTACTTATCTTAAATTGAGGTAAAGTATTTTTTTTTTATTTTGTACATTTGTTGTGTATATAATTAACAAATTTAAGTATCTTATACGTCTGGTGAGTACAAAGTTGAACATAGTGTTGAAAAGTTGTTTTATTATATATAAAATGATAATTTTAAAGACAATATGGCTAGAGTTCATCCATTTTGATTTTCATGGTAAACTTTTTCCAAATATAATTAACTAATGAATCTAAATTTAATTCAATTAATTTAATCTTCTTATAAAGGTATAAGTATGAAGTTTATTATCAAATTGAACATCTCAATTATATTTAAACTCTATTGATTTCATGATCATAAGGATGGGATTATCTCCTAACATGAGTTTAGATTTTACATATCTAGAGTGTCAAATTTGGTATTGTTAACCTCCAAAAGTGAATGGTTTCAATAATACTAAATAAAACATTACCTTTATTTATTATAGGTCAATAGGTTATAGAATGAAGCAATAGTCATGAGATTTTGAAGGACCTAATCAATTGAAAGTGGTATATTCTTAGGTAAACTAGCATTTTGGACAAAATTGTATACTGTGGTAGAGAGCTTTCTTAGCCAATCATAAATCATTTGTCGGAGTCGGCTTCATATCCAAAATTGTGGTAACCATTTAAGTTTATTTGGGACAATAGATTCATAAAGTCACAATCATATTATATAATTCTTTTCATATTTCCTTATTAATTCATCTCTTTTTATCACAAAACTTGACTTTTTAATGAGATTGATCTAATAATGTACTACGCTAAATGGAAAAACATGAATGATTTATGTTTTAAGAGTATCATTAAGCATGTCCATAATTGTAGTTAATCATATATGAACTATTTTTCCTTAGGAGACATAGAGTCCAAATACTTAAAGTCAATTTTCAAATTTAACACATTAAAAAAAAATCATGAACTTTAAATTTTTGAAATTTTGTATTAGTCTTACCTTATAAAATTTTTTAACACTTTCTATAGGGTTTCAAATAAATAACAACTTTTTACTACATTAAATAGGAAAAAAAAAAATCAAAATAGTCTAACTAAATTTTAATTACATTATTTTTGTATTCTTTAAATATTTTTTGTGATAAATATAATATCAGTTCTCAAATATTAATTTCTTATTATTTTGGGAAAATTGGCTTTTGGCAACTAGAATTATGACTTATTGTCGGCGATGGCATGATTCCCCTCTTTAACCAAAATATGAGCTCTCAAATTTATCTCACGAGTTTCCTCACTTTTGTAAGTTTTCTCTCATTGGTGACATCTCTTGCAAACCTTGCCTTGCTGCGACTAAAGAAGTATAAATCTATACCATATATTTCTTCCCTTCTGACCCACTTCATTTCTTTCTCCTTTCTAAGTGTTTTCCATTTTCCCCGCCTTCTATTTCCATTGTTCATAGATCAAGTTTCTAAAAAAGTGAGGTATCATAACTAATATAAACTGCTCTAAGGCAACGTATCAATTGAACTCAAAACTATAATAATTCATATGAAAATTGATCTGCTCAAATTTTGATTGACTATGAAAATTACATATAAACATTATTTAAAAAAAAACTTTTTTTTTGTAAAAAACATGCTATTTTTTTTATCCAATCATTAGAGGATAGTACCTTGACATGCAATGATTTACAATTGGCTTAGTAGATCAACATAGGATTTTCTAACTATTATATTAAAATTGAACAGTGTGACATGAAGAATATGAATTAAGCAATTAACATTTAAACTATTAAGTTATTATATTTTTTACAAAAAAATTTAGATATCAAAATGAGATCTATATTAATTATTAAAGTATAAAATGTAAAACATGTGCAACATAGTTTTCACTTTTAATTTTTTTAAAAATATTTAAAAAAAAAGATAAAAGAAAAATTCTTCTAAAAAGATCATATATTTATAAATATTACATGCTTGGATTAATTAAATGAGTAAATAATTTACAACATATCTAAAAAAACAAAATTGTTTCGCCATAAAGAAACATGTTTATGGTTTGGGCCAGGCCTGAAAATTTAATAAGATTCATAGACTTGGACTTAGGCCCAGATGTCCCTATCTTCAGTTAATGAATCTCATTCAAACAATCATTTCAATTTCATATTTTATAGAAAAATAAGATCTACATTCTGCGGCAGGATCCTTCCAAATATATTTGATAGTCCATAATATTACAAAATCCTTGGTGTAATTTATGAAAGAGCTAACAAAAGAAGTCATCTCATGATTTTCATATTGATGCAATGGTATTAACCAGCCTTTTGGTTTAGTTTTTTTTTTTTTTTTTTTTTTTTTTAGAGATTTATATACATATTATATAATTCTTATATGTTTACATATCTAATATCTAAACTTTGATATTTACTTATATTGAAAAGTATTAATTTTTATTTTTAACAAATTTCTTACTTTATGTTGAGCAGGTATATTATTAGTTAACAAGTAATTATTAATTAATCTTATTAAAAGCTCGAGTCACTAATTATTACTAATATAATGGTTGAAAAATTTGCGGTGGTAGAATAATTATTTATCATCTTAATGTTGCATGAAGATCCGTCGCATACAAATAAATGAAAAGTAGCAGGAAAATTCACTACTAAAAAAAAAAAGTTTTTAGCTTCCCTTATTTAAAGGCGCTTTTAAAGACACTCCTAAGAATGTTAAAAAGATGCATAAAAATAGTTCAAATCACTGTTAATGGCCTTTGCAATGCTAACAATTATAGCGATTTAAAATCCGCTACAAAGAACATAACAGGGGTTTCTGTAGAAAGTGCTGCAAAAACTTTCTTTTATAATGAAAATACCATTATTTTTATGTGGAAAACCCCTAGAAAGTGAAAAAAATCACAAGGTCAAACCCAATCAAAGTAATCAACTATGTAATTATTATTACATATATTCACTCTTCTCTTAAAATAGAGAAGATGGAACAACAAAACTTATATTCACAGTTGAATAATAGTAGTTTATCTATAATAGCCATAATTGGGTTACAACAAATATGGTATTTATTTATAAAAGTAATAGTTAGCCACAAATGTCATATTTGGTTATTATAAATGCAGTAGTTGGCCATAAATGTTGTAGTCGCTGGTGATAATAGCGATAGATGGTCACAGAGGTTGTAACTGAAAACTATAATAATAATAGTTGGCAACAACAATCGCAGTTGGTTGCTACAAAAGTAGTAGTTGATCATAAATGTTGTAGTCAGTAGCTGAAATATCAGTAGTTGGCCACAAAGGCCTTAGTTGAAAACTATAACAACAGTAGTTGCTCACTCGCCATAATTAGTGGTTAAAAAGGCAATAGTTGGCAATAAAGGCTATAGTCGATGACAACAATAGTTGTGGTTGCTCACAGAGCCATAACTGAAAACTATAGCAGTAGTAGTTGGTCACAAAGGCTATAGTTAATTTTTACGAAGACAGTTGCTGGTCATAAAGTTTGTTGTCTATAGCTACAATAGTGGAAGTTAACTGCACAGGTCGTAGATGAAATTTGTAACAATATTATGATAGCCTCTCAGTTCAGGTGTGCTTGCACTCTGGGGTTTCACGGAAGTATACGTGTCGTATCATTAATATCAGATTAATGAGTCCAAAATATTGATCCCACAGGGATCAAGGCAGTTAAACTTAAGAGAGGTACTAGCTTACAAGGTTTAGTTCTTAGCCTGGAAATAAAGTTAATTTTTGTTATGATTACTAGTCCTACCGAATTTCCACTAATCCTACTAGTTTACTCCTAAAGCAATTCCACTAAATCTAATTAAACTAGTGAAAATCAAGATATAAAACAACCCTCACTTGCAATAATCTAAGTGGAGCACAGGAATAGAATAATTTGAATTACAAATGTGGCTAGTGATAAATATGAGCAATTCTCTTCTTTACTCTATCCCGAGTGCTTAAAATAAGTTTGGTTGAAATTATTTTAATTCCTTAAACTCCAGTTTGAACCTGTCAAAGATTATTTCTCCATCTATTTGTATTGTCATATGGACTACTTTTCCTTCACCCACTAGTTCAATGTGAATGCCCTAATCGTTCCTCCATAGCTCTCCCAAGTCAGTATGGATCACAACAACTTTTAACTGATCATTTGGCCATAATGAAAAGTAAATTAAGCATGGAAGAATATTCATCACATTAAAGATGTACAACCAACTCTTAAAATACTCTATTATTCCTACACAACCTACTTATTCATCACGAGAGAAAGGTAAAAAAAACTACTCACAATGCATGGAATAAACACCGCAAAGTATTTTTCAAATAAAGTAAATCCACTAAAATTGTGATCATAGAAGAGTACAACACAAACTGTGCAAAATACTTAGCTTTTTTTTCCTTTAAAAAATTTGGTAAATGTCTCCCCAAGGGATCTCCCAATTCTTGCTGTAATTTTGAGAATCTCCTCTCTAATACAACACTCAATCCTCACTAATGTCACAATACAATGATCAAATAAAATAAAAGTTACTACCCTAAGAACTACAAAAAATTTCCCTTAGTGTTCCTAAAACACTTAACCTTCTTCTTTCCTTCTTCCCTTCTCTTCTCATCACTAAATACGTCAACATATGTCTAGCATACCTCCTTGAATTATGTGAAAAAAACTGCTGGAGCAGCCCCCAAGCAGTTCTGGTGCTTAAACACCACAGGGTTGGTGCTTATGCACCAAGCTCTATGTATTGGTTGGCTGGTTTTTGGTTCCTAGGAACCAGAGAGATGGCTCCAAGGCCCTTGGAGAAGCGCCTTGGCACCCAAAGGTTGGCGCCTAGGCTTAACTTTCCTTTAGCTCATTTTCACCTTCACTTCACTTTGTTTCTTCTCCACTTCATTCTAGTTCTCCTACCTATTGTACCTGTAAGAAAAACAAAAAAAATATCTAACTTTAAAGTGCAATTTCATCTATAAACAGGTGCAAAATATAAAGAAAATTAAGCATGCTTTAAGCAATATCAAAATCCCCTAAACTTAAACGTTACTTGTCCTCATGTAACACTAAAATTTTTAAAATCAATTTTATTAATTTGAGGGAATGGGTTTCATTAAAATTATTCACATTTTTGCTTCAGGAAATACATAGAGTAAATTTAGATTAATTCTAGCAAACTAGTCTATCCATGGGTATGAGTAAACATTTCATCTATCTAATTTTCTTTTCAATTTACAAAGGAGTAAATGCTTGCTAACTTAAGTATTTTATATGATATAAAGATAGAAATTAAGCACTCCATTTTTAAAAAAGCCTACACTTTTCAGAAATTAAGCACTCCATTTTTAAAAAAGCCTACACATTTACTTTGAATACATATAAGCTTAGGAATGTAAGAATATTTCTACTTTAAAAAGAACCCACTGAAACCAATTTTTGATTAGGCTTCTCCTCAAGCTTGTTTCTACTTTAAAAAGAACCCACTGAAATCAATTTTTTATTAGGCTTCTCCTCAAGCTTCTCCTCCCCTTAGTACTTTCTTTTTAGTATCGTCTTTTTTCTTACTGTAGGATTTTTATTTCAATCCTTAGCTATACTTTAAAAAAGATTACTATATCTGGTTAGATCTTTAATAATTTTGAATTCCACCGTTAACCCTGTAAAGTAAAAGCTATCACACTCTTTTAATCTTTTAAATTTTTCAAAAGAAATGTGTAATACTTGAAATTCATATTTTGACAAGTGGCATACTTCTTATAAAGTGTATATCTAAGATACCTAGGTTAACAAATAAGTAACTCTTTGTAAAAGTAAATATTGAAATCATTTTTCTACTAGTTAAATTGGAAGTTTACTACACACTAGTCTAGACTTATTTACATGGAATGGAATTTTAAATTTTAAGAAAAAAACTATGTTTTACTTACTCACACATTCAATAATTTCAATTTAACACTACATATCTCAAATTTCTTTTTAAAGCACAACAATCTAAAATACAGGTAAGTGCGATAAATAATTTTAAGTTTTTCAAAATCCTCATCCCGCCTCCCCAAGTTGATTTTTAGCACATGTAACAACGTAAAGCAGAAATATAAGCATGATGGAAAAATTAGCATATAAATACATCCTAGAACAAATGTCTATCTCAAACATTTACAAGTATACACAGGAAAGGTCTAACATGTTGTAGTAGGTAAATTGCAGCTAAGTAGGATTTACATGAAAGTACATCAGAAAGAATAACAATACTACAACAAATAAGTTTGACATGAGTCCAGAGCAATAATAAGTTAATCCTAAAATACAAACACACCACAACAACACATAATACAATGTACAATACATCAAAAATATAAAAAGTAAATACTACAGTACTATAACAGGGAAATTACAGAAACACAAGTACATCCACATCAATAAACACAAATGCACTAATGAAAAATGAGGTTAACTCTTCCTCCTTCTCATCACACCTCCCTTCTCCACTTCTTTTTTCCAACATAATTCCCTCTCATTTGACTGTCGAATGCTTTTAAATAATTTTTGTAAGGACAATCCTTGGTAAGAATTTGTTCCTGTTGTATTGGCTTATGTGTTGCCAACCTCAGGTATATCCTTGTCTTATAAGATATACGCCATTAACAGTTCAAATAAAAAAGGTACTCCACAAGCTTTTCAAATGGCTAGTTTATTGAACCCCCTAGATAGAAGAACCATATCAGAAATAGGAGATAAAGAATTGAGATGGACCTTCCTATGTCTAAACTCAACATGTCTCTGATAAATCTTTAAGTTTGATTGAGTACTAAGATGTAGAGGATTTGGTTGATCCTACTACTCCAAGAGAACATACACAAGTTTATTCACACCGAGAAGACTAAGTAATCACCTCTCTCAAACCACACTAAGAAAAAGGTAATCCAATTACAATTTTAAACTTCAACACACAAACATCAAAAATGAACACCATAATAACAACAATACATCACACTAAAAACTAAAACAAACTTAGGTTCCAAAGAAGTGCTTGGTTTAATGTCATCAGCCCAACAAATCTAGAATTTACTCAATTTGACCCAACATTAAGAACACAAAACTATCACTTTGAATACTCTACCACTTATAGGATCTTTAATATCAATAGCACTAAAAGGATAAAATTTGACTATTGTTAATGATCCTAACCACGTGAAATTAAGTTTTCCACGAAATAATTTCAATCATGTATTGTATAGTAAAAGCTTCTATCCAGGCTCAAAATCATTTCTATGAATCTTCCGATCATGCAATTTTTTCATTTTTTCTTTATA
The DNA here is from genome assembly GCF_001263595.1 of Phalaenopsis equestris. Lineage (NCBI taxonomy): Eukaryota > Viridiplantae > Streptophyta > Magnoliopsida > Asparagales > Orchidaceae > Phalaenopsis > Phalaenopsis equestris. The sequence goes on along the minus strand of NW_018165151.1, from coordinate 13,267 downwards.
AATTTTTGCAATTTCATAAGGTTCTTGTCTAATTTTATTGAGTTCATTTAACTGTAATAATCTCTTCTCACCAGCTTATTTCTTTTTGTAATTGAAGTCCTTAATAGCTCAATAAGCTTTATTTTCTAATTCCACTAGTAAGTGACAAGCTTTTCCAAATATGAGCCTATATGGAGAAATTATTATAGAAGTTTTATAAGCAGAATTATACCTCATTGACCAATCTTTTCTATTAACATTGACAGTTTAGTCTAAATTCCTTTTGATTTCCTTATTGGATATCTCTACTAAACCACTCATTTAAGGATGGCAAGTTGTGGCTATCCTATGCTTTATTCCATACTTAATAACTAATGTCTAGCTTTTTTTATTCCTAAAGCAGCTTCCCCCATCACTAATGATCAATCCAGACATACCAAATTTACTAAAGATATTATTCATTAAGAATTTAGCTACATTTTGAGCATCACTATTTGGAAGAGTTATTGCTTCAATTCATTTTGAAACATAATCCACAAATATCAGAATATATAAATTTATTAAAGATGGTACAAAGGGACACATAAAATTTAAATGCTAAACATTAAAAATCTTAATCTCCAAGGTAAAATTTTGAGGCATTTCATCTCGCTTAAAAATATTGCCAACTCTCTGTCATTTATCATATATATATATATATATATATATATATACACATTTCTAAATAGAGTAGATTAGTAAAATCTAGATTGCAAAATCATATAGGCAGTTATATCAACTCCAAAATATCCCTCAAATTCTGAATAATGACATTTTTTAATACTTTCATGGGTTTCTTTTAAGTGTACACATCACCTTCTCACCTGATCCTTACAAATTTATAAAGATATGGGTCATCCCAAAAGTATTTTCTGGCATCGTAAATGAATTTTTTTCATAGATGGTATGTCATGCCTGATCTATCCCAGTGATTATCACAATAATGTAAGCCCTAGTAATATCACTAGAAACTTGATCTGCTCCCTTGCAAATTAATTGAGTTCTTAAAATTAGGTATTATTACTCACTGGGGTTTCTCATGCAAGTATACATATCATTTCAATAGTATAGGGCTCTATTTCGTCAGGATTATTGATCCCACATGGAAGGAGATAACGAGTCCTTAAAGAAAAGTTCTAGCTTACTACTCGAAGGTATTAGTTTGGAATGCAAATTACAATGGTTTATCTAACAATTACGCCTAAACTATAGCGCTAAGTCTAAAGCTAAACTATCTATATCAATTAGTTTGGTAAATTTAAAGATATGAAAGCTACCTTTCTCTTGTGATTGCCTATGTGGATTTTAGGATCGAATAGCAAGAATTGTTAATATGGCTAGTAACAAATAGGAGCATATATCTTGTTTACCCTCTTTCAAGTGTGTGAAGAAGTTCATATTAACTTGGTAAGTGTTTCTGCATGTCACCCTAGAAACCCTCAAGTTATACCCATCAAAACCTATCTCCCTATCTAATTGTATTACTTTATAGACAACTTTTCCTTCATCCACTAGTTCAATGTGATCCCCCTATTTGTTCATGTCATAGCTCTTCTGAGTCATTATGGGTTCACAATAAATGTTAAAAATTCAATAATCAGTACAAAAAGTAAATGAAGCATAGAAGGAAAGATCTTATTATAAAGCATTCAACACATCATACAATTCCTACATATTCATCACAAAAGAAAAGCAAAGGAAATCTACTCATAAAGCATGAAGATTACAATGGAAATCAGAATCATTTAACAAAAAAATACACTAAATATGCATTTACAATAAGTCCAACGAAAATAGAAACACGATACTTATCTTTTCTCCTCTAAGAAGAGTTAAAAAGTTCCTCCAACAATAAATCCAAGTCCTCCCTTCAATGCTACAATGCTTCCCTTACAGATTTCTCTCTAAACCTCTTACCAAATCTCTCAAGAAAAGTGGAAATTTACTAACCCTAGATCACCTTAGGACTCCTTGGCTTCTCTCTATTTCTCCTCCTCCTTTAGAATGCTTTGGCCCCTTAAAAAATTGCTTCAAACTACTTAAAACCACCCCATAACTCCCCAAGTCGTGGTGGAGCAACTACTAAAAAATTGGTTGCACCTTGTTGCCCAGAAGTTGGCATCTATGCACCAACCTTTCGAGTTGTTGTGCTAGTTCTAGTGCCTTGGCTCCAATAAGCTAGCAACAAGGCACTTGGATGGAGTGCCTTGGTGCTCTGTCTAGCAGTTAGGTGTTAAGCTTGCTAGTTCCAATATGCTCCATTTATTGCTTCTTTTCAACTCCCCTATACCTGCAACTAAAATACAAGAATAGCTTCTTTAAAGTATAGTTTCATCCAAAAATAAGTGTAAAAAATAAAGAAAATTAAGCATGTTGAAAGACATATCAAAACCCCCAAACTTAAAAGTTACTTGTCCTCAAGTAACACTATAAATTAAAAAAACAAATTTTTTTAATTTGAGCTAGTGGGTTTCTTCAAGATTTCCAACTATTTTGCCACAGGAATGTCATAATGCAACCTGGGAGAAATTCTGGTGAATTGAGCTAAGACTAGGGTATAAGCATATTTAGTATTTAACTTAGGAATCCTAATTTTGTATCAATTTCAAAAATAATTGTAATTTTTCAAACTTAGGATTCGTAGAAAGTATAAAATTATAATTTAAAAGCTTTATTTGTAAATATTTTGCCAATACTTTTTGGAATAAAAATAAGTTTAGGAATAAGTCTTCTTTTTAAGAAGATTCAAGTAAACCAATTTTTTATTAGGCTTCCTCTCAAGCTTCTCCTTTATTTTATATATATTTTATTATTTTTTCTTTTTCATTCAAGATTTTTTTGATTATTAACACTTTTATGAGAGGATTGCTACATCTGGATAGACCTTAAAAAGTTTTGAATTTTACTATTCTCCTTCTTAAGTTTAAAACTCATCTCACTTTCCTTCACTTGAAAGTTGTAAGTATTAGTTTGAAAATAAGTTTTAATTGAGTCTAAATTCTTTTAAAGTGTAAATATAAGAATCATAGTTTTTTTAGAAGTACAATTGTTTCCTACTATAAATAGTCAAATCATATTCTGATTTTCTCATATTCAATACCTTATCTCTAGCACAGTCTTTTTCACCAAAAAATTCAACTATGTCTTCTATAACATCCCTAACATCAAAATTATAGTACCCTAAAAGTAACACCACATCCAACATTTTAAAGTGATATCAATTTTATATGTAAGCTATTGAGGACAAATAAATTTTAGCTTCTTTAAAGATTTTTCTCCGCCCTCCCCCCCTCCCCCAAACTTGATTTTTAACATGTATAGCAAGCAAAATAGAAACATAAACAAGGAGAAAATATAATTGAATTACTTTCTACCGCATGAGTCTATCATGAAAAATATACAAGCGTAAGCAAAAAAGACAAATATATAACAATAAGTGAATCTCAGCTCAATAAGTTTAACATGAAATCCATATTAAAGAAAATTGCTACATCACAACAGATAAGTCCACATATTACTAGAGTAATAAGAAATACTAATGAAGGATATCTATAACATCAACATAAAACAATTTGATGCACAACAAAAAATAACACAACACACTACAAAATCAAACAAACACACAAATACATTTCTTGGGTTGCCTCCCAAGAAGCGCTTAGTTTAACGTCGTCAGCCCGATAAATCCAAATTCTTACTTAAGTTGACCCAACATTAAAACTTCATTAATTATAGGCTTATTCCACCTATATAAGTTTAAATCTTTATCTGTTAACTTTAAATATCCTACCACTTTTAGGATATTTAATATCGATGACACCAAAAGGATATATTTTAATTATAGTGAATGGCCCCGACCACTTGAACTTAAGTTTTCTAGGAAATAATTTCAATTGTCTATTGTATAGTAAAACATTATGTCCAGGTTCAAAATATTTTCTAAGAATCTTTCGATCATGCTAATTTTTCATCTTTTCCTTAAATGTTTTTTGCATTTTCATAAGATTCTTGCCTAATTTTAATGAGTTCATAAAACTGCACTAATCTCTTCTCACCAGCTTCCTTCAAGTTATAGTTAAATTCTTTAATAGCTCAATAAGATATATGTTCTAACTCCATTAGCAAGTGAAAAGCTTTTCCAAAAATGAGCCTATAAGGAGACATACCTATAGGAGATTTGTAAGTAGTCCAATATGCTCATAATGCGTCATCTAGTCTTACATACCAATCCTTTATGATATGATTGAAAGTTTTTTTTCTGAAATTCTCCTGATTTCCCTATTAGATACCTCAGTTAAACTACTGGTTTGAGGATGTCAAATTGTGGCTATTCTATGCTTAATTCTATATTTAACAACCTAAAAGTAACACCACATCCAACATTTTAAAGTGATATCAATTTTATATGTAAGCTATTGAGGACAAATAAATTTTAGCTTCTTTAAAGATTTTTCTCCGCCCTCCCCCCCTCCCCCAAACTTGATTTTTAACATGTGTAGCAAGCAAAATAGAAACATAAACAAGGAGAAAATATAATTGAATTACTTTCTACCGCATGAGTCTATCATGAAAAATATACAAGCGTAAGCAAAAAAGACAAATATATAACAATAAGTGAATCTCAGCTCAATAAGTTTAACATGAAATCCATATTAAAGAAAATTGCTACATCACAACAGATAAGTCCACATATTACTAGAGTAATAAGAAATACTAATGAAGGATATCTATAACATCAACATAAAACAATTTGATGCACAACAAAAAATAACACAACACACTACAAAATCAAACAAACACACAAATACATTTCTTGGGTTGCCTCCCAAGAAGCGCTTAGTTTAACGTCGTCAGCCCGATAAATCCAAATTCTTACTTAAGTTGACCCAACATTAAAACTTCATTAATTATAGGCTTATTCCACCTATATAAGTTTAAATCTTTATCTGTTAACTTTAAATATCCTACCACTTTTAGGATATTTAATATTGATGACACCAAAAGGATATATTTTAATTATAGTGAATGGCCCCGACCACTTGAACTTAAGTTTTCTAGGAAATAATTTCAATTGTCTATTGTATAGTAAAACATTATGTCCAGGTTCAAAATATTTTCTAAGAATCTTTCGATCATGCTAATTTTTCATCTTTTCCTTAAATGTTTTTTGCAAATTCATAAGATTCTTGTCTAATTTTAATGAGTTCATAAAACTGCACTAATCTCTTCTCACCAGCTTAATATGATTGAAAGTTTTTTTCTGAAATTCTTCTGATTTCCCTATTAGATACCTCAGTTAAACTATTGGTTTGAGGATGATAAACTGTGGCTATTCTATGCTTAATTCTATATTTAACAACTCTTTTTCTCAGTTCTCTTTTCTCAATTTTCCTATTTTTAAAATGACTTCCTCCATTACTAAAGATCACTCTAGGTATGCCAAAGCTACTGAAAAAATATTCTTCTTTGGAAATTTAGCTACCCATTGAGCATCACATTTTATAAGAGCTACTGCCTCAATCAATTTTGATACATAGTGCTTAGCTAATAAAATATATAATTTTCAAAAAGATGGTGTAAATGGTCCCATAAAATCTAAACCCCAAACATTAAAAATCTCAATTTTTAAAGTAAAGTTTAGGGGCATCTTTTTTTGCTTAGATACATTACCTGCTCTTTGGCATCTATCAAAAGTTTTTATATATAAATTCACATCCCTAAATAGAGTATGAAAATAAAACCTAGATTGAAAAATCTTAAATGCAGTTCTATCAACACCAAAGTGTCTCCCAAACTCAGAATCATAATATTTCTGAATAAGTTCTTGGGTTTCTTATAAAGGTACACATCTTCTGATAACTCAATCTTTTCATGTTTTATATAAATATGAGACATCCCAAAAGTAAAATCTAGCATATGAATAAATTTTTTTCTTTGATGATCTGTTAATCCAAAGGGTATAATATCACTAACAATAATATTTATTATGTTAGCATACTATGGAAAACTTAGTAACAATATATATTTATTCATCAGAGAAAATTTCATTAATTTAATCTTCATAAGTATAAGAATTTCTTTGATCCAATCTATGTACATGGTCAGTAATTTGATTATTCTATCCTTTCCTATCCACTACTTCGATAGCGAATTCCTGCATCAGAAGGAGCCATCTAATTAATCTTAGTTTATCATCTTTCTTTGACATAAGATATCTAATAGCACAATGATCCGTATGAAAAATACATTTAGTTACAATTAAATAAGACCTAAATTTATTTAAAGCATTTACTATTGTCAATAATTCTTTATCAGTTGTAGTGTAATTAATTTGAGCTTCCATGACTATAAATAGTCTTAACCCAAGAGGTATGAGATACCATCAAGTCCTTTAGGCAATCTCCCAAACCTTCTACCCTCAATAGAGAAAACCTCCTTTTTGCACAAGGAAGTTAATCCCCACCATCATCAAGCCACCCCCTCCACTACCTAACCTTAATTTCTTCACTAAATCACAAGACCATTTTTGGCCCAAACATCAACCTTCTCAAAACCCAAAACCAACCCTCCCAAAAGCTTCACAAGTCCTTAAAAACATCCTCCCCAATCAAAATTGAGCTTTCCCGTAGCCACTAACCTATTCCAACACTAAACCGTGGCACCATTTAGTCTCGCTCATAACTAGAGCCAAATTTAGTCTAAATTGAAGGATGGAGGAGGTTCGTGGCATTTAGGCAAAGCTCTTATTCAGCCTATTCGAGGCATCACCACTTGGGACAAGATATAGATCTGAACTCTTAAATATTGCTCTTAGATTGGTCTTATTAGGAAGAAAACCAACAATGCAGGCCCACTAAACCGTATAGATAGCTTCTTCTTGATTGGATGAAGTTGTTGGAACAAGCCTTGAGCAATTTGGTTGAGAATTGAGGGAGATATTAGGGTTTGATGCATATTATTCTTAGTTCTCAGTCCCATGAGGACTATGAACCAATGCCATCCATTTTTATGAACTAGAAATGGACAATGAAGTTTGAGCTGGGCTATGGAACCGATAAGGGGGTAGTACTGAACCGCACAACAACGTGACATCTAGATGGATAGTGTGGCCAAGAAATGTGAGGTGCATGAACCTTTGATGGTGCGGCGCTGACTAGGTTAAGTTGGAAAGATCTAAGGCTCACAAAAGGGAACCACTCGGCTTTGCATAAGACTTAGTCAGCGATGGGATTCCTAACTTAGGGCTTCCCCTAGCAAAAGTAATGATCAATCACATAGACATGTAACCGACAGGCTCACGCTGGTGCACGCACCCCGTGTGGGTGATCAAACACATATACCTGGATCAGACTAAACCTAGGGCTAGCTAAGAGTCTTAAGGAATCTCACCACCATGAAGGTTGTGGACGTGTTCTCATTATGCTAAAGAAGAGACCATGCGTCGAGCACCAGTGTCTGGTTCATGCGCTATGTTCCTAGCAGAACATGCACATAACAACGGAAAGAACCAATGAGGTATGCAATGTACACAATAAATATCACAACATATAAAAATATGCAACCAAAATGTACCTTCAAGAGGAGGGCTCGGACGCTAGCTCTTGCATTGTAATGAGGTCGCCGCAATTCCTTGTTGGAGTTCTGACAAGAGAAAGGCAACGAACACCTATGTGAGAGTATCACCACAAAAGAAAGCTTTGAGTTGAGAGAGGGAGCACCGAAACACGACATCCCCCAAGGAAGGTGCTTGGTGGGAGAAAAGCCGAAGGAATCCAACTGTCGACAAGATACCGGATGGCTTGCCAGCATGAGATTAGGCCAAGAGAGGGAGGAGAGGCCAACAAAGTTCTTGCGACGGTAAGAAGAGAAGAAAGGGCTACACAAGCTTTAGTTGTTCCACATGAGGGAGAGAGGAAACCATGCGACTAGGGCTGCTAGTGACAAGGGGGGGTTCTAACGGGTTTGCGAGTGCAGTGCTAGGGCATGTGAGGGTCAGCCAAAGGAGAGGGGTTTCACACAAAATGAGGAAGGAGCACCTTCGTGGATGGAGGGGAATTTGACAAGCTCGTTGGTGACATTGACAGCCAAGTGTTGGGGGCGAGATCGGGGAAGTAGGAGTTGCAGTTAGGGTTTTGAAAGCAGGAGAGGGGCTGATGGGATCAATTGCCAAAGAAAAAATGGGAGTGTCGGCATGCGTGAGTTTAGAAATATGGATTATTTTTAATTATAATAATAATAATAATAATAATAATAATAATAATAATAATAATAATAATAATAATAATAATAATAATAATAATAATAATAATAATAATAATAATAATAATAATAATAATAATAATAATCTTTTGCGCATTATTAGATTGCATGCAATACCGTGGTGAAATGAATTTCTTTCCTAGGTAAAATCGACATTCCGAATGCACTTGCACTGCCCGTTTCATCATCCTAAATCATTCGGACAACTTTCTTGATGATTTTTTGAAAATGATAATTTCCACATTTTTAGCTCGATCACAGTTGTAGCAAAATAAACGTCCTCTCGAGGTAAAATTAACATCTTGAATACACTCGCGTGGTCTGTTTTGTCATCTAAGGTCGTCCGAAGAGGCTTGTTGATGGACAGGGCAATTTAAGCCACTTTTGTATGCAATGCAATGAATGAGACCCACTGGCCCAATTGAAGCCACTCGATAAGTGACATATTGACCGGCCTTTGCCTAAACGCAAGTCAGAGTCTTGTAAAATGACCTTGGCTGCATGCCTCCCAACACGCGTCAAAAGGTCTCAAATGGATGTCTTGAGCTACGGGTAACTCATTTGCATAAAGTACAACCCTAATGCACTCAACTGGACATCCCACACATGTGACATAAAAAATTGATGCCAACATCTGTCTAGCTCCAAAATCTTGATTTTCACAGGGAGAGCCCCACAGAGGAATTTCTCGATCTGTGAGATATGGGAGACTCAACATGAGTAAAATATAGTCTTATAACTTTTAAATTGAGTATTTGATCAGCCATTGACTGGGAAAGTTGTTGCCAAAGGTTTCCCTAAGCCATAGTGCGAGTAGGGTTTCCTAAACCCTAATTTTTTTCACAATTTGTGTAGGAGAATTCTGTGACATCCCTTGGCCATGAGAGGCTCCAGAAAGACATGCAGATACTTTTAAACACTATAATAAGCACTACCTATTTCCCACATCCTAGATGAGCCTTTTCCATGACAAGTTCTTTTAGAAGGATAAATCACAACCGACCCTAGCTCCTTGCCCCAAATAAGCGCTAAAGAGTATCGAGTGGGGTTTTTTTAGCTATCGGATGCTACATTAAAATCATAGACCATTTCAAATTACGCAAGCTGTCACCCTTCACTTGTGACATCAGAAGATGCCAAATGAGGGGTCGGATGAGCCGATCGTACTGTTGGAGGTTGATCAGTCGATCTGTCATTTCAAATTATGCAAGCTGTCACCCTTCACTTGTGACATCAAAAGATGCCAAATAAGGGGTCGGATGTGCCGATCGTACTGTTGGAGGTTGATCAGTCGATCTGATGAAGGTGTTTGATCAGACAAACGGGCCGATGGCGGTCGATCGATCGAGTTGATGGAAGGCATCGATCGGTCCAACATGGGCGGACAATCAACAGAGGATAGTCAATATTTTTTGATTGAACTTATGGTGTTCGATCTATCAAAGCGATAGAAAGATGTGTGAAATATAGGGTAGATCATTAATGCATGAAATATATGATATTTAAAATGAAATTTAAAATTCATGCCAAAAATATAAAAGTGAATGTGAATACATGCATGAAGTGGAAATCCAGTCATGTTTGATGATGAATTTGGTCTTATTCTAATGTTCTTGCGGCAGCCAAGAGTGTGCAAGCAATGGAGAGGTGTACTAATGCCTTATTGCGTGAAGCAACAAGACACCCACCTCCGTTTGCATGACACAAAGTAGAGAATCTCACATTAAGAGGATTCTCCATGACCAGAAGGTGAAGACCAAATGAATGTCTTCTTTTTTCTCAATTCATAGGTTTCAAGCATCCATCTGGATGAAACCACTCCTATAAATGATAGAATTAGTACAAGCCCATCTTTAGGATTTTTGGTCTAAAAAAGAAAAATGATAAGTTATGCTCTATGGATTCATGGGGAAAACCCAAAGCTCCTAATCCTATAAGGTTTTCTCTGAGTACAACAAAAACCTAACCTAGTTCCATCAACATTCAGACCTAAGAATGGAAAATGCAAGAGTTTATGAAATTTTTAACCTATATTAAGGTTGAGGATGCATTCTCTGGGCTTGTCTAAGCTTTGGCAAAATTTTAGCAAAGCTCTAATTAAACTCTGGAGAGGTTTGTTCCACTTATTTTCTAAGGAATGACAAAACTCTCCTCCATAAGGAATGTCTGGTGAAATTTTAACCTCTGGTAAAGCTCCTGTGAAATTTCGATGAAGTACTAGTGCTCCTTTTCCAAAGTGTTAAGAAGCTCCCCTTTGCCGTAGAAGTGAAGCTGCCTTCCTTCTTCTTTAGCAGAACTCCTCCATAAAGAAACCTCACACATTCAATAAAAGTGGTAAAGAGAGAGGAAGAAGACAAAGGAAGAGGGGGGTTTCTGGTGGAATAAAAAGTAGAATAAGGGGAAACAAGGGCTGTAGGAAGCAAAACCCATTGTTTAACTTTTTCTAGTGCACTTCAACACAAAGCAAATCAACATCCAAGCTCCAAGGGTCAAGAAGAAGAAGCTCCAAGGAAGAAGATGGACAATCTCAGAGAATCCTCAAAATGTTGAAGTGAGGAGAGAATGAGAGGAAAAATGAGTTTAGCCTAAGAAATCCTCAGCCAACTCAAAATTTCCCCACCCCCCTAATTTTTCTAAAAATAGCATTGGCATCTCGACTTATAAGCTTCCAAAAGAAGTATAATCAACCCTTTATCTCCCCCCTCCCCCAAATGAATTCTCACATTAGCTGAGAAATCCTACCATTTTGCTGTGTAGGGAGGTGTGTTGAGATAAAAATCATAAAATCAAAAGATAAAACTTCGAGCAAAAAATGGCCTGCACATAAATGCCACGATTTTGGCGCCTTAGCACAGGGTCCTCCTGGTTTCTAGGTGCTCGATTTTAAGCTGTTAGGTTTGAACCTAGCTGGAGCGCCTAGGCATCAGAAGTCTGGCCCCTACTTTCTGACTCCTTAGTTTGAAGATTACACATTTTGGGCAACTCTGGATGACAACATTCTAGAGGGCTGGCACCTAAGCACTGGTATTTGCACCTACTTTCTATTGGCTCGATTTTAAGCCCTATGGGGATTGTTATAGGTGTTTAGGCACTTGGGGCTATAACCTAGGCACGGGTCTAACCCTGAAAAGCCTCTGTTTTAGTGAAAAAGTTTGGCAAAATATTTTTTTCAATCTGAAGCCATGGGGACCAAATGTGACTAAAGTGAATTCCTATAAATTCAAATATAAGAATTTTATGAGCATTACACCAAGGATTCCAACATCAACATTCACCCTGAATCATCGTGTAGGTACAACATTTTAAACTCTAATCCTCTTGGAATGCCCATAAAAAGCTTTGTTGGATTCCTTTGACCACGGAAGACTCAATATGAAAGTTTCATGGCCATTAAACACAATAATGGACATCAAACATGTCCCATTTCTAAAGGATGCTACCCAACAGTGGATTCTCTCAAGCAAGGTTAAATCACCGCAGACCCTAGTTTCATGCGTTGAATATACACTTAGAGGACTGGACACTGTCTTTAGTTATGGATGCCACGGATGAATAGTAAATCATCCTGAATCATTCATGTGGACACCCTACATGTGTGATATTAATAATTAGTGTACCTTTTGACTGGGATGAATAAAACATTATTTTTCTTGTTGCAAACATCTTTATTATTTCACTAATTGTGCCTTTGACTTGGCGATGTTCTGACATATTTTTTGCACTCCCCTTTTACTCATACAACTCAAGTGTGGCAAGTGTTATCGCTTGATCTTGGTTTACTCTGTGGCCATAGCCGGGAGTCCTGAACCTGTAATAGAACTCACTACAACTGAGAGGAGTTCTTTGAGCATCAAGGGGACCTATGAGTCAATGGGGACCAAATGTGACTAAAGTGAATTCCCATAACTTCAAATATAAGAATTTTATGGGCATTACACCAAGGATTCCAACATCAACATTCACCCTGAATCATCGTGTAGGTACATCATTTTAAACTCTAATCCTCTTGGAATGCCCATAAAAAGCTTTGTTGGATTCCTTTGACCACGGAAGACTCAATATGAAAGTTTCATGGCCATTAAACACAATAATGGACATCAAACATGTCCCATTTCTAAAGGATGCTACCCAACAGTGGATTCTCTCAAGCAAGGTTAAATCACCGCAGACCCTAGTTTCATGCGTTGAATATACACTTAGAGGACTGGACACTGTCTTTAGTTATGGATGCCACGGATGAATAGTAAATCATCCTGAATCATTCATGTGGACACCCTACATGTGTGATATTAATAATTAGTGTACCTTTTGACTGGGATGAATAAAACATTATTTTTCTTGTTCCAAACATCTTTATTATTTCACTAATTGTGCCTTTGACTTGGCGATGTTCTGACATATTTGTTGCACTCCCCTTTTACTCATGTCGGCATTATTTTTGGTGTGGGGTTTGCCCGTTTACTCTGTGGCCATAGCCGGGAGTCCTGAACCTGTAATAGAACTCACTACAACTGAGAGGAGTTCTTTGAGCATCAAGGGGACCTATGAGTCAATGGGGACCAAATGTGACTAAAGTGAATTCCCATAACTTCAAATATAAGAATTTTATGGGCATTACACCAAGGATTCCAACATCAACATTCACCCTGAATCATCGTGTAGGTACAACATTTTAAACTCTAATCCTCTTGGAATGCCCATAAAAAGCTTTGTTGGATTCCTTTGACCACGAGAGACTCAATATGAAAGTTTCATGGCCATTAAACAAAATAATGGACATCAAACATGTTCCATTTCCTGAAGGATGCTACCCAACAGTGGATTCTCTCAAGCAAGATTAAATCATCACAGACCCTAATTTCATGTGTTGAATGTACACTTAGGGGACTGGACACTGTCTTTAGCTATAGAATGCCACAGATGAATAGTAAATCATCTTGAATCGTTCATCTAGACACCTGTCGGCACTATTTTTGGTGTGGAGTTTGCC
>NW_018165150.1:99933-109377 GCF_001263595.1 Phalaenopsis equestris | reverse complement strand
TTTAACAGTTTTCTGGTTTTAATCTTCTCAAAATTTACTAAATCTGGGTTCTTAGGACTTACTAAATTCTACTTTGTTGGACTGCCAGTTTACAAGGTGAACCATATAAAATTTAAATGCATAAGAATTTTGTGGTTTGTATGCAAATCTTCCTTTATTTTAACTTTAGATCCCCGTTCTTGTTCTTCATTTAGGGAAGTGATGGCTATTCTTTGATTGACCTTGAACTTAAGTACGAATTTTTCTTTTTTTCTCAACTATCGAGGATGCATGCGGAGGGGAGGGGGAGCTTCTGAGACAAGCAAGACTGCCATTAAATAAGGTGACCATGTGAAGTTTAAATACATAAAAATAAGTACGAATTTTTATTTTATTTGAACTTAAGTACGAATTTTTTTTTTGTTCTTTGTTGGGGGAAACGATTATGAATCATTGATTAACCTTAAACTAAAGTTTAAATATATAAGAATTCAGTGCTATGTATGTAAATTCCCCATTTTCATTTTATTTTTAAATTCTATTTCTTGGTCTTTGTTGAAGGAATCAATTGAAAACTATTGATTCATAAGCAATGGAAAATCATTGATGATGTTTATTAAAATGGGTTTTTTTTTTGTAATGTAACTATTTATGATGGCCTCTTGGACTGGCCTCTTGGACATGCAATGCTGCTATTAAATAAGGTGAATCGCGTGAAATTTAAATATTTAAGAATTTAGTCGTATGTAAGTAAATCCCTCATTGTTGTTATTTTTCTTTGCACTAAAACTATTGAGGATGGAATTTTAACGCAACAAGTACTATGCGGGTAAATATGAAAGTTTAGATGTGAGAAATGTAAATACATAAGAATTGTGTGCTATGTATATAAATTTCCTTATTATTTTTCTTAGATTTTGTTTCTTGGTTCTTCATTGAGGGAAGCCATGATGAACATCGATTGATCTTGAAATAAAGATGAAATTTTTCCTTTTACTTAAACTATTAAGGATGGCCTGGGCGAAGGCTTCTCGGGAACCCACTTAAACACATAAGATTTCAGCGGTATGTACGTAAATATCTCATTTTATTTTATTTTTAAATTTCATTTCGTTATCTTCGTTGAGAGATGCGACCTTGAACTAAAGATGAAAATTTTCCTTGTTTTGAAATTATTGAGGCTGACCTGGGGGAGGCTTCTCAGGTAACCCATATTGGCATGTAAGGTTGAGGTGGAACATGTGATTTTTAAATACATAAGCATTCAAAGCTATTTAAATCTTCTTTTTTTTATTTTTAGATTTTCTTTCTTGCTTTTCATTGAGTGAAGCGATGATGAGTTATCAATTTACTTTGAATTGAAGATAGATTTTTTTTTTTTTTGTACTAAAATTATTGAGGATGGCCTGATGGAGGTATCTCAGACAGCCTGCATAGACATGAGGTAAATCATTTGAAGTATAAATACATATCAATATAATGGTCTATGTGTTTTATTTTTATTTTATTTATTATTTCATATCTTGTTCCTTATTGAGGGAAGCGACGAAAATCATCAATTGACCTTGAAATAAAGATGTTTTTTTTTTTTTCATTGAGACATGCTTTTAAAATCGCACAATTTGAGGGACATCATAAGGCCTTTATTAGCTTTTTGTTTTATTTTTTAATCGCAATAAGGCGCACATCTTATTGTCCCAGGGTGAGGAGTGCGCTGATGCATCATCTCAAAATTTTGAGGTTATTCATATTTTTTAACACAACTAAATGTAATATCAATGTAATTAGTCTATCAACCCTTGCTCCTTATTTATTGATTAATTTTTATAAGAACATTTTAATTATTCTTCTTTTTTCCTATGTTAGGACTTACCTTACGCGTTTAGTAATGTGGCATGAGATTTAATCCATATGCTTGTAGTTTCTCTGGTTCCTTACATTGAGTGGGAAAACAATCCTATGAAAGTAGGACACCCTTTGGTCAAAATGACATTTATATGTTAGGAGGATAACATAATTCTGATGTGTTTATACATTTAACACAAAAAGTTTTATATTTTTAAGTATAACATCTTAGTGTCTAAATTACACCAAAATCTACACATGGAAAGATGTTTTCTTACTTCAGATAAAATAATGTTAGTGATTTTTGACTGTGATTTAGAGGTTGGGTGTTAGATAGTTAGATACATAAGAATTTTGTGCTATGTAAATACATGAGAATTATATGTAAAAGATAACACCTGAGATTATTTATTCTTTGAGATAGAATTTAAACTTGAATTTAAAGGAATTTAAAGTTTTTGTAATTTACGCTGAGTGCCTTGTTATTTGAGTAATTTTTTTTTGTCATATAACAAATTTGTATTCGAATATTATTACACAATTTTTTCCCCTAGGAACATATAGTTAGGTGATAACAAAATCATTGATTGACATGAACTCAAGTTAGCTTTTTATTATGGTGATAGCAGAATCAAGATGAGCTCCAGATATACTTACTTTTCCCACACATTCTCATTTTAGCGACAATGACAACAACACAACAACAAGAAACTTTTTATCCCACTAAGTGCTATATAAATCCTTTTTCTCCATTGTGTTCTATTGAGTGCCAACTAAGCATTCTCATCTCAACAACACTTAATTTATGCTTCTTTTTTTCTGGAAAATATTGTGTCATAAAGCATCATAGGTCCACCATTTTATAAAATATTTCTTTAAGTCTAAGCGGTACTTTTGTATCACACAATATACTCGATGCATTCCTACACTTCAACCATCCAACCTGAATTCTATTAATACCATTTTCATCTATATGACCTTGAGAGGGAGGCCATAGAAGGAAGATGAGGGCTCATCTCTATGTATAAGCTATGTATTCTCCATTTCTTTTGCCGTAGTGAACTATTTGATTGATTCCCTCCCGTGGACGTAGATCCAGTTGGATCGAACCACGTAAACGATCTATGTTTGCTTGTGTTCTTTGCGTCTCATTTTTATGCCAGGAAGTACATATCTCACAACACTTATTTTAATATTTTTTTCTTTTTAAATCTTTGGTTCCGTGATTCATTAAGAGGGAGGGAAATTTGACTTTATATGCTGCATAATGCTCCGTGATTTATTTGTGGGAAAGGAAAAAAATAATTTGAATATGAAATTATTATTTTTTTTGAATATGAAATTATTATTATTTTTGAATGGCTAAGGCATCGAGGATGGCCTTGCGAGGAGCTCCTTACTTAGGCAATCCGTGCACAGCCATGTTATGATTTCGAGGATTGATCAAAAGATAATAAAAAGTTGTTTGATGTCCTATTATGCAGAAATTAGCTGCCGTTCTGACAAACATATTTTTGTGATTCAACAGCTTTCAGGTTTTAATTCTCTCAAAATTTACTAAGTTGTACTTTGTTGGCCTGCCGTTAAACAAGGTGAATCATATGAAAGTTAAATTCACAAGAATTCAGTGGTTTGTTTGTAAATCTTCCTTCATTTTATTTTTAGATTCCCATTTTTGTTCTTCATTGAGGGAATTGAGGACGAATCATTGAATGACCTTGAACTTAAAGATGTAATTTTTCGTTGTTCTCAAACGATTGAGGATGGCTTGATGGGAAGCTTTTCAGGCAGCCTTGCGTGGACGTGGAAGGCTGCCCCTACTTCTCAAACGATTGAGGATGGCTTGATGGGAAGCTTTTCAGGCAGCCTTGCGTGGACATGGAAGGCTGCCATTAAATAAGGTGAATTATGTAGAGTTTGAATACATACGAATTCTGTGCTATTTATGCAAAATTTTCGTTATTTTTTAAATGTTGTTTTTGTTATTTGTTGAGGGAAACAACGATGAATCATTGATTGACCTTGAATTAAGGATGATTTTTTTTTTCTGATAGGACTCTTTTCGGGCAGCTCTTATAGACATGCTGGGCTGCCATTAATAAAATCATGTGAAGTTTGTATACATAAAAAATATTGTGCTATTTAAATCCCCCATTCTATTTTTAATTTTTTTTTATTGGCCTTGATTGAGGGAAGCACTGAAGAATCATTGGTTATTCTATTTTAGATGCAATTTTTTTCTGTAACAAAACCATGGACGATTTGATAAATCTGGATTTCAAGGATTTCAGCTGTAAATCCCATTTACCAAACCCTGTAGTTCTGGGGATTTAGTAAATCTGGGACTGGCGCCTCTTGCGAAAAGGAAGATGTGAAGTTACCTTCCTCCATGGTTTTGGGTAGGAGCGGAGTGGAAAGGGGAGAAAGATGGGTGTTTCGGGTCTCTGTATATCGTGATCCCGTCATTGCCTTCTCAGTTAGCTCTAATCGCGACAATAACGCTTGGGTTTAATCACGAGGGTGATGGTTTTGGGCAAAACCGGGGTGGAGTGACATAAGCGAGGGTTTTGTGCAGAGTGGGGAAGGGTCGTTGGGCAAAACTGGTAGAGGGAGAGTGATGTTGGCGAGGGTTTCGGGCAGATGGTGAATCACCGTAATCCGACAGATAGCTCACCCCTTGACATAATGTCTTTCGGTGCGTTCATAGAGTATATCATGTTAAACATTCGAATTCCTGATGAAGAGTTTTGTAGGCTCTTATGAGGCAACTGACGATGTTGAGGGGAGAGTTGGGCCGAGGCTTTCTCTCGGCTTAATGGATCTTGGTCATTGGCTCGGATGACCATTAAATAATGTGAACCAAATACATAACAATTGTGTGGTATGTATGTAAATTTTCCATTTTTTTCATTTTACTTTTTGGATTATGTTTCTTTCTCTTTGTTGAGGGAATCGATGATGAATCATTGATTGACCTTGAATAAAGGATGGAAATTTCCCTTGCACTAAAACTGTTGAGGATGGCCTGAACGGAGGCTTCTCAGGCAACCCATATAGACATGCAAGGCTACCATTTAAAAAAGTGAACCATGCTCTAATTTAGGTGTTATATATGTAAATAAATAGGACTTGGGGTGTATGCATGTAAATGCCCTAAAATAAATACATTATAGTTCAGTGGTATGTATATTTAGTCCATATTTTATTTAATTTTTAGATTTCATTTCTTGTGAAGTTTAAATATTTAAGAATTCAGTGGTACGTATGCAAGGCTGCCATTATTATCTTTTTTAGAATTCATTTCTTGATCTTCATTGAGGGAAGCAATGATGAATCATCGGATTATCCTGAAGTAAAGATGGAATTTTTCCTTGCACCGAAAATATTGAGGATGGCCTGGGCGAAAAGTCTTTTGAGGCAACCATATAGCCTTAACAAGGATGCCATTAAATGAAATGAACTATGTTAAAGTTTAGGTGTTATATATGTAAATACATAGGACTTGAGCGGTATGTTGACAAAAGAGATGACGAATCCGTGATTGATCTTGAAATAAAGATGCAAATTTTCCTAGTACTAAAACTATTGAGATGGTCTGGGTGGAGGCTTCTCAGGCAACCCGTATAGACATGTAAGGTTGCCACTAAATAAGGCGAACCATGTGATTTTTAAATATGTAAAATTTTAGTGGAATGTATGTAAATCTTGCTTTGGCGGTATGTTGACAAAAGCGATGACGAATTCGTGATTGATCTTGAAATAAAGATGAAAATTTTCTTAGTACTAAAACTATTGAGATGGCCTGGGTGGAGGCTTCTCAGGCAACCCGTATAGACATGCAAGGTTGCCTCTAAATAAGGCGAACCATGTGATCTTTAAATACGTAAAATTTTAGTGGAATGTATGTAAATCTTGCTTTTATATTTTGTTTCTTGTCTATCGAGGGAAGGGATGACGAGTCGTCTGTTGACTTTGAATAGCTGATGAAAATTTTCTTTGAACTAAAATTATTGAGGATGTTGTGGGGTAGGCTTCTCAGGCAACACGTATAGACATGCAATGATGCCAACAATAGGTGAATCATGTGAAGATTGAATACATATGAGTCCAATGGCAAGTGTGTTTTATTTTTATTCTATTGAAGGCTTCATTTCTTGTTCTTCATTGAGGAAAGTGATGAAGAATCATCAATTGACCCTGAACAAAAGATGGATTTTATTTATTTATTTATTTTTTAATTATTTTTTTATTGAAACTATTGCTATTGTTCGGGTAAAGCTTCTGAGGAAACCGGCCTGGACATTCAAGGTTGCCATTAAATAAGGTGCGTCATGTGAAGTTTAATTGCCTAAGAATACATCGGTATGTAAAATGCCCCAATTTTATTTTCTTTAGATTCCATTTCTTGTTCTTTGAGGGAGGCAATGATGAATCATTGATTCAACTAATACTAAGGATGGTGCTTTCATTTGTTTTTAAACTGTTGAGAAATTAGGGCGAAGAAAACCAAGAATCGACACAAATCCAGAAGAACACACAGAGATTTACGAGGTTCGGCAAAGATGCCTACGTCCTCGGGAGCACAGCGACGATTTCCTTTTCAATATTCAGAAAAAAGTATAGAATACAAGATTCAAAATCTCACTTAGGGTTACAAATATGACATATATATAAGCCTATAGTACAATATGCAATTACTTAAATTACCCCTTATGACATATATATAAGCCTATAGTACAATATGTAATTACTTAAATTACCCCTGTACCAAACTGTGGGGTGTTGCCCCCGCACTCTCAACCCACATAATGAAACTCCGCCGATTGGACAGATCCTTCCGCTCCACTCCGCTCGTGGGCTCCGCTTCGCTCCAACATCTGTCCCATTTTTTATGGTTGTCCCATTTATGGTATATGAGTCATACCTAACACAAACTTTGGAGGATGGCTGGTGAAAGGGCTTGTCAGGCAACCCGTATAAGTATGTGGGGGGTTGAAGGTTGGATTTAAAGATTATTATGGTTTCTCTCCTCTCTTTTTTCTCCTTTCTCCCACCACTCTTTCTCTCAGGCATTTGAGGCATTGAGAATGGCCAGCAGAGTTTTTTAGTAACCTGCTAATGATTATGAGGTCGCAAATGTCTAAAAAGGAGGGAGGAGGGAGGTGGGTCTCTTCTCTCTTTATATTTTTGATAAGTGTGGAAACCATTTGAGTATTCTCCCTTTTTTCTATGAGAAGACTGACCTTACGCGTTTGGTAATGTAGCGTGAGATTTACTCTGTATGCTTGTAGTTTCTCGGTTTTTTGCATTGAATGGGAAAACAATCCAATGAAAATTGGACACGCCCTTTGGTCAAAATCACTTTTATATTTATGGAGGATTACAGAATTCTGATGTGTTTATACATTTAACACCTGAAGTTTTATATTTTTTCGGGATAACATCGAAGTATCTAAATTACACCAAAATCTACACATAAAAATATGTCTTTTATGCTTTAGATAATTTAATTTTAGTGATTTAGAGGCTGGGTGTTAGATATTTTGATATATAAGAATTTTGTGCTGTATATATAAATACAAGAGAATTATACACAAAAGATAACACCTGAGCAACACCTGAGATTATTTATTATTTGAGATAAAATTTGAAGCTCTTGTAATTTACGCTGATTGCCTTGCTATTTTGATCAAATGTTTTTTCCATCTAACAAATTTGTATTAGAATATTCTTACTCGATTTTTCTCCCTAGGAAAGGTTAGGTGATTACAAATCATTGATTCATGTATTTGTCTATTGTTTTTTGGGGCCAATTTCAGGCACGCATTTTCTGTCCGGACACCTGACGTACCTCTACGTGCGGTGCAGGATATTCCTGAGTTATTTTCAAGTTATTTTTGTGTTATTTTCAATAATTTCGAAATAACACAGAAAAAACCAGACCGCGGATTATTTTTGGGTTATTTCTGGATTATTGAAAATAACCCAGAAATAACTTGAAAATAACTCAGGAATGCACTGGCACTGCGCCGCACGTAGAGCTACGTCAGGAGTCCGCACGCACTGCGCCGCACGTAAAGCTATGTCAGGAGTCCGCACAGAAAATTTTTTGCAATTTCAGACGTATTCCCACTTATAACGTCTACAAAACTAATATTTCTCATACCTCCATTTGTTAAATTCCAATTGAAATATCAAAATTCACGACTAATTTTAATACGTGTATTCCAGCTCTGACATCAAGGGAAAGTATATTTCATATTAGCATGAAGAATAAGCTATGGTGTCACTTTATTTCATCATTTTGGTGATAGGAGGTGATTGCCTCATAGCTCGAGCAAAGAAGAAGTAGCTACGTTTCTATTTGTCACCTTTTTAGTGCTGCCATTTCACATTTGTGCTGTGAGCTCAGTTTGGGTTGACCTGAATTGCAGCAACAACAACAACAAGCCTTTATCCCACTAAGTGGGGTTGGCTACTTGAATCCTTTTTTTCTTCATTGTGTCCTATTGAGTGTCATGTTTTCATTTAATTCTAATAAATTAAAATCATTGTTTATACAAGACGTCCAAGTCTTTTTAGGTCTATCTCTACCTTTCTTAACACAAGTCAACTATAAAATATAGACTTTCCTAATTGGGTCATCAAATGGTCGGCATTTATTGTGACCAAACCATCCAAGGCGAGTCTCTCTAATCTTGTCTGTTCCTGTTTTGTATTTTGTCTCCTAGTGTAAAGTCACTTATCCACCAAAGCATTCTAATATCGACAACACTTAATTTTATGTTTCTCTTTTACAGGCCAACATTCTGTGCCATAAAGCATCGCACGTCTCACCACTATCTTATAAAATAGTCCTTTAAGTTTAAGCAGTACTTTATATCGCACAATAGCTAGATGCATTCCTCCACCTCAGCTAAACAACTTGATTTCTACTAATAACATTCCCATCTATATGACCTTCATCGCATGTCTGAAAATTTTTAACAGGCAATTGGTGTGTTTCTGATGGCGCCACATTGATATTTCTTGCGTGCGTGGAAGTTACTTGGGCAAGACTCTCCTAGCTAAGATTAATTGGAGATAATGACTTGCTTATATGATATATGGCTGTTAGAACTTTGTTAATTGCGTTTCATTAAGAGGATTGTATTTGAGGGAGTTATTACAAATGAGTAAAGCGCCAGAATTGTCCATTGACTGTGTGCTTGGGGCGACTTTAGTCTCAGAGTCTAAAAATGTCAAATCAGTCCAAATAATTTTTAAATTGTGACTGAAACAGTTTTTCGTGATTTGGTCATGTATCTAAATTACATAAGTTAAAAATATTAAATTTCACTGCTTATATTGAGAAATTCAAATTTCAGGGTGGGTAATTGCCCATCTCTCTTCTCCTTCCGCACCGCTCCTACCTGAAAAAATGGAGGCAGATGGAGGAAGGTAAATTCATTTCTTCTTTTTGCACGAATTGCTCGTGCTGGATTTGCTAAATCTGCCTGTTCACAGGATTTAGAGCCCGTTTGGGGCAGCTTATAAATGCGGGGGTGTTTTTAAAATGCCGCGGTACCGTTTGGTTTGCTTGAGGATTTAGAGCCCGTTTGGGGCAGCTTATAAGTGCGG
>NW_018165150.1:96303-99923 GCF_001263595.1 Phalaenopsis equestris | reverse complement strand
CCTGTGGGTTTGCTTTTTTTGCCTGCATATCCGAAAAAGCGGTTTCGTTTTTACACTAAACACAAGCAGCAAGTCGAACCGCCATTTTTACACTAAACGCAGGCCGCGGGTCGAATCCCATAGTAGACCCGCGGGTCGCGATTTATGATAAGCTGATCATCCTGAGACGCACAAGCTCCCTCAAACGCACCCTTAGTAAATCCAGGATTTACGGTCGAAATTAGTAAAATCTAGATTTATGAAATCCATGGCTTTAATTTATCCAAACTGACAGTCTGGCAGGATTTAGGTCAAATCCAGGTGAAATCCCTCTAAATCCGTTACCAGACAGCTCCTGCGAGTTGAGATGTTCTTCAGTCTTCTGTCTATTGAACTTCGAATTCTTTCCCTTTTCTTTTCTGTCATAGCTGAGAGATGTAATTTCAGGCACGCTTGAAATGTCTCCTAATATTTTTGTTTTACTATTTTTCTTTTCGAATCTCTGATTCCGCGGTCCATTAAGAGATGGAAAATTGACTTTATATCCTGCATAATGCACCTCGATTTATCTAGAGAAAAGAGAAAAAGAAGAGATTTAAGAAGAATAGAAAATTTTGGGATTGTAACATAACATTAATTCTGAATGGCCAAGCAATCGAGGATGGCCTGGTGAGGGGCTTCACACTTCTTAGGCAACCTGTGGCGCCACTTTATGATTCGAAGGATGGATTGGAAGATAATAAAGAGTTTTTGGGATATTTTGGATTTTAAATCACATCATTCCTAGGATTGAATAGTTTCCAGGTTTTAATTCTCTTGAAATTTGCTAAATCTAGTTTCACAGGATTCACTAAATTCTAGTATGCTGGGCTGCCATTAAACAAGGGAAACATATGAAAGTTAAATACATAAGAATTCTGTGGTATGTATGTAAATCTTCTTATATTTTATTTTTAGATTCCTTTTCTTGTTCTGCATTGAGAGAAGTGATGAGGAATCATCAATTGGCCTTGAACTTATTAAGGTGGAATTTTTTTCTTTGTTCTCGAATGATCGAGGATGGCCTGGTGGAAGCTTCTCAGGCAACCTGTATTGAAGTGCGAGGCTGCCATTAAATAAGGCGAATCATGTGAAGTTTAAATACATGAGAATTGTGTGGTTTGTAAATTTAATTATTTTGAGTCAAAATGAGCTGAACACAAACGAACAAATTTTTGTTCGTGTTCAACTCGTTTATATATCGAACACAAAAAAATTGTTCGACTTCGGCTCGTTTTCTTTGCACACTAATTGAACACAAACTACTTAAAGAGCCGAACACAAGCTGTTCGCGACAACGAGCCGTTTTGACAGCCCTAATGATTGAGTGAGAGCATGTGAGTGGGAGTGAGACTGAGGGTGTGATTAGGCTGAAATCTTATCTTCAATCTTCCTTTTTATCTTCAATCCTGAGGGTGTGGGTGAGAGTGCGATTGTGTGACTGAGGGTGCATTGCTAAAAAGTTGAGAAGGGTGCTTTGTCAGCCAAACTGCTTGAACAACCTTCCCTAAAACAGCTAAATGAGGAAGTAAACACCGATGCAGCAAATACAAGTGCAGATGTTGCTGGAACAACCCAATTCATATGTATTTGCATATCTAACACTAAACTTTGCATTTTATATTTATACCGCACAACACTATTTTAGCTTTTAAAAAGAAAAGGACATTTTCATGCATATGCAAGGTGACATATATGCTGAAATTGAAGTATAATTGTTAGTTTTATAAATACTTTAGAATTGAGTGATATGTTTGTTGAAATTCTCTTTTTCGTGTGAGACATGATCAGTTACGAATCCATTTCAGTTCCTAAACAAGTTATTTCCATACTATATAAATTGTTGCCTCAAAATTGTGGAAGAAAGAAAGAATTCATAGCTCCACCAATTAAGTGAGTTGGAGAAGAAGTTTGAGGTGATTCTTTTTTGATTAATTTAACAATACAAAGATCAATTTTCTTATTAATTTATCCTATTTTGTATGACTTTACTGCTTATGAAGCAAAGCAATTGGTAGGCAAGGTGGTGGAAATGCCAAGGCTCCAAAATAAGGCTGTAAATGCTAGTAGAAATAGTGCATTCTAGTTGATTCAAAGAATAGTCTCATTTTGGGGCATTTGCATGCATAGCACTCAATTCCTATTCATTCGTATCTTTGTGCCATAGCTTCGGTACCGTTATAGATGTTCAATAATCATGATTTTACATGTCCCAGAACATAATAAAAGAAATAGAAATTTCTAACTAATTAAAGTGATCTAACTAAAACGGAATGTTCCCTGATTTTTAACCATCTTTAAACTGTATTTTCACTATTTACCTCCATGAAATCTATTCTCTGTAACTAATTTAAACCTTTTTTAACAAAAAATTAATATTGCCTTTTATCCATAATTGATCTTCTTTCTTATGATTAAACAATAAAATATTTGAGATATCTCTATTTTATGTCAAACTAATTATTAGTTAGCACGTCTAATTTTGAATTGTTAGTGTTGCTTATCATATACATGCAATTTTTATGTTGGAATGCACATTTGAGATCAAGTTATTCTTTCACAAGTCCATGGTTTTTGAATGCACATTTGGAGCAATTAAACTCGCATCAAGGGTCTACATGAACTTTTCATACTTGCATATAAACTTTCTCGATCCCATCAGTCGTTACTACTTTTATTGAGAAAAAATTTAAAAATCCTGCAAAAATTTGGTCATTACTACTTTTATTGAGAAAAAATTTAAAAATCCTGCCATGTTCAAAGATCAACCGATGATAAAAATGTGAAATATGATCATTGGGCTTCAGGTACTCATGTTAATTTAGCAAATGCCTTGTCAATCTTTTCCTCTATGCAAGCTATGGTATCTTGCTTAGAGCTGTTTTGTTCTTTCATGTAAAGCAAATTGCAACTCTTTCCTCAGACATCAAATTCTGGAGCAAAATAGATAACAAATGATGACATTATTTTTTGCATTTATGCGCAAAAAGAAGATGGTTTAATAAATGATTATATTGCAATACATATCAATAATGCAATGTATGTAGCCCCAGATATTCGTGAATTTTTTATTGTGATCCATAAGTTTGAGAATTTTGTCCGGCAAAAACTCACGCATAAGGACCAAGGCTGGAATCAATCTTATGGTAACTGAGAGTCCTTTCTTAAATTGATGTACATATTCTACGAAGATTTTGAATTGCTTTGTCTTAACTTCCTCTAGGGTTTAGGTATTGTTGCACTAATTTTTTTGTGTCACATATATGAATCAAAGTTTTGGTTTTGAATAGTTTTAGAAATAAATATAGATTATTATACATAAGTTATGTCTCTTACTAGATCATGTAAGTAGGGGAAGGCATCTTTTCCTTGGAAATCCTTTGCTTTGTTGCCAAGCATGGCACCATAAGTTTCGATGAATACTCGTTTTGTTGTGAGATATGTACTTCCTGACATAGAAATGAGACGAAAAAGAACACAAGCAAACACAGATCGTTTACGTGGTTCGATCCAACTGGATCTACGTCCACGGGAGGGAATCAATCAAATATTTCACTAAGGCAAAAGAAATGGAGAATACATAGCTTATACATAGAGATGAG
>NW_018165150.1:49780-90919 GCF_001263595.1 Phalaenopsis equestris | reverse complement strand
CTGGTGATCACAGAATCTGAATCCAATAAGGAGTGGATCCTCGACTCATGGTGTTCTTTCCACATATGTCCTCACAAAGACTGGTTCGAGACACTGCAACAGGAAAATGATGGGTCTGTTATACTGGGAGACAATAAAGCTCACAGGGTTGTTGGTAGTGGATCAATCAGGATAAGGATGTTTGATGGAGTTGAACGAGTACTGAAAAATGTCAGGTACGTACCAGAGCTAAAAAGAAATCTGATTTCTTTAGGTACGCTGGAGTCAAGAGGATGCTCATTCAAGGCAGAGAATGGCTGCATCAGAGTAATCAAAGGCCCTCGTGTCGTCATACAAGGAGTCAGGAAAAAGGGGTTGTACTCCCTTATCGGAAGAACCGTGATTGCTAAGTCTATGTACTGTTTGGACTTAGCAGACTCAAGTAAGGGCTGAGGGCCCCTCAGGGGCCAGATAGAGGGAATCTTTACTTTAAAGCTTCTCAATTGAGGTCAAGTAAGGTCATAGCTCTTCTCCTACCGGGATTTCTCTACCATTAGTAAACATCAAGTTTGGATTCGTTTACTGAATTTTGGCATAAGATTTTGTGATCAGCTACAAATTTAACATAAATTGTCAATTTTTTTTTATCCAGGCTTAATACCAATGTTTTTTTATGCAAGAAATCTGTAATATTATTTGCTTGCTAAACTAAGTTTTTTTTTTCCTGATTTGTTTTTGCATTAAATCTGATAGACATCAAACAAATGATTTCATCCTGTTTCATCGTTTGACTGTTTTATTTGATGATAAAAATACATTTCTTAATTTTTGTTATTGATTCTTATTTAATTTATTGGTGATTTTCAAAGAATTAATTAATCTCTACGAATTCATCTTTCTCTTAAGAGAATACAAAATGCTATGATACTCGAGAATTTACGTCAAGCTATTATAACTGGTGTGGATTTTTTTTGCAGTAATGAATGTTTGGACTTATTAATAATCTCGAGGAAGTCCACTGTCTTTTTAGTTTAATATGCATTTTGACTTGTTGAACATATTCTGCAAATTCTTGACGTGAGGTTCTCTGGAAGGTTGAGCTTTTATCTGTTATGCTTCCTCTATAATTTTGGATCACAAGGATCATGTTACAGACAGAATATGAGCCACTGATTATCATATTTCTAATTATATTTTGTATAAATTATTAAAATTAATCAATGGAAGATTTACAAACATACCACTCAATTCCTATGTATTTAAATATCTCACACCTAACCATTAATTGTTACATACATGCCATCTTACATATGCATGAAAAATGTTTATGACTCTTTTAATAGTGGAAATGGTGGTATTTATGATGTGATATGAAAGATTTGGGTGGTATTAATGTAAAAAGTATAATTTTAAGTGTTCAATATGTAAACACATAGGAATTTAGTTGTATGTATCTAAATGCCCAACAATCAATTCAGTTTCACCTGTTATGAGCATATGCAGCAAACCTATCCCATGGTTATAAACTGGATCGTGATGTCTAAAAAACTGTTCTTTTAAAGTTTTTAATGCTTCGGTCTCGATGTAGAATAAAATCAAATGGTGCATAGGCTTGTACAATATCACTCTGGCAAGGCCCCATCATTTTATATGCTGTCGAAATTGTCAGGTCCAAGGTGAGCTCAATGGAACAATAAGGAACTCATTTATAAGTCATCTCCCCACCATTGTTGCAATGCCCCCAGGAGCTAAAGGTAAGGGTTTCTTTTGATCTACTACGGCTAGTTGTAATGATTTGTAATGTTTTTTGTTTTAATTTTTAAAATTCTTTCTTAATTTATCAAGCTAAGTTTCCATTAATGTTTCTCTTGCCAAGCTAATTGCTTAACTGGCAAGTGAGGTAATTTGTCTTGCGGATATGCATGATTTACATTAACTTCGTGGCGCTTATTTGGTTTTCTCATTTGATCCTTCAGGGTTTTGATATGCCACATGAATCTCAGAAGAAAGCCGTAGGTTTTACTTTCAAGGAGGAGCCAGCTCAGTAATCACTGGTTTGCACGAATGCTTGTAGCTGCTCACAACATATTTTACATTTATGTTTTTTTTTTATGAAATAAATAAATTATGTTCAGTCAAATTATGTGCTGTGAGCAGCAGGTTGGATTTAAAAAAAAAGGGGAATCTGCATATATATATATATATATATAACCTAAAACTTGAATTTACATATCTCAAGCCAAAAATTTATTGTTTACATTATGAAGCATACCGATTGACATCGTTCATTTGCCATATTCTGGGTCTATTTGGGGCAGCTATAAATTATTGATAATCTGTTGATAAACAGATGATTCAGATAAGTTGCTGATGAGCAGTTGATCTGGATAAGCTGTCTGTTTGGTTTGTATGTTTTAAAATAGTTGATTTATAGTTGTTTCTAGATAAATGATTATTTTGACCGTGTAGTATTGTTGTTTACGACAGAACTTTCATAGCTAAGATAAATATGCTAATATTTGTTATTAATTTGTTAGGGCAATTATATTTGTTATAATAGCATAAATTTAAACTTAATATAAGCAATACAAAGTATTTATTTATAAAAAAATTCTAATTATTTTATAATTTAATAGTTTAGTAAAGTTACAAATACAAATGTAATATAATTATTATGTTTTATTTATAGATTTAATACTAAATAGTTATTTGACATTACTATTAATAGTATTGTAATAGCATTATTATCTAGTATTATACTTTTGAAATCCCGAATATACCAAAAAACCTCTTTATAATCTTCCTATCTATCCTTAGAGTGATAAAATGGTTTATAACTGCACAAATTTATTAAATGAATAAATTAATTTTACAAAAAAAGTAAATATATTTATACAAAAAATTACAAAATTTGTAAATTTGATAGGAAACTCACTAATTACAAAAAAAGTTTATTAAAATACTATAAAATAAATATTCACAAACAATTAATAAATAAATCTTTACCTTCAAACTAATTATAATTTTATTTCATATTTTTTTCTTTCTATTTTGCTTCAACAAATATCACAAAAACAAGTAATGTTCAATATTATAGGAAGAGATTTATCTCCTATATCACCAACCACCTAAATATCAACATTTGCAAACCTTGTCTGTGAATGCTTCAATATTGATAATTTTATTTTCATGCGCTTTCAACTCCTATATCACCAACCACCTAAATATCAACAATCTTTCTTCCTTCATATTTTTTTCTTTCTATTTTGCTTCAAAAAATAAGTTGTTATGTTGTTGCCATGGATAGCAAAGGCAACCAAAGGTTTGCAAATGTTGATATTTAGGTGGTTGGTGATATAGGAGTTGAAAGGGCGACTAATTTTTAACGTTACTCATATGGAGTACTAATAAGATAGATAGCAGTGAGAAAAACTTCTATTCATAGAGTGATGGTAGATTAGAATATTTGAAAAGGCTTCGGTCCGTTTAATAATATGATAGTGTTTCCATTCGGCAATTATGTTTTGTTCAGGAGTGTAGGGGCGGCTATATTGATATTGAATTCTTTTATCCTATAAATAGAGTTTGAGCTCATTTGATATATATTCTCCATCGCAGTCAATACGAAGGTGTTTGATATTTTTATGAAATTGATTTTGTTAAAGTTTATGCAGATATATAAAGTGAGTAGTATTTTTAATTTGTGACGTAAATGAAAGCAACAACAATAACTGGAAAACGCATCAATGGATATCACATAATATTTGTCATTCTCTAGAAGGACGGGGAGGGGGTCCCAAATATCAGAAAGTATCATTTTCAATTTTCTGTAAGTAGTTGTGCTATTACTAGAAGGTAGGTTTTGGCTTTTATTTTGATAGCAATTCAAACATGATACATTACATGAAAGAATATTTAGATAAGGAAAAGTATGTGAAATCGTAGATAGGACTTTCTTGTGCGGATGTTTGAGTCTGGTGCCAAATATTTGAACTTGTCGTAGAAGAAAAGGCTGTAATGGGGTAAAACCCTTGATTAGCTTGACCAATTAAGAGAACTTTCTTGGTGTTGTAATTCTGTATATGAAATTTTTAGTATCAAAAGAGAAGGTGCAAATTTTTATCCTTAGCTAATTTATGAACTGACATTAAGTTATGTGATAATTGTGGAATACGGAATAATGGGGCCAACAGTAACTTACGCTCGAGAGTTGGTAGAAACCCGTTACCAACTTGTGTGATGTCAGAGATTTGTCCATTTCCTACTATCATTTGTTCTGGACCCATATATGGTTCAGAGGTTTGTCAATGTTCAACATGGGGTGGAGATGTTTTTGTGGCACTGTGTCTAGTGTCTAGTTTTGTGATTTTCTTGGTGCTTGGATTGTAAATGCTGTCGCAGAAGAATATATGGGTGGTTGGTATTGGAGATTCATTTTGTGCAAACATTGACTTGCCGAGTGGCCAAGCTTGATGTAAATCTAACCGGTTACAATAGGTTTTAATTTGGATGAATTGATATTCTTCGTATTTTTGGGGTTCTCATAGTTTTATATTGAAACTTTTTGAATTGTTGTAGCCTTTTTTGTTTTTAAAAGTCAATAGAAGAACATGTTGTATAGTTCTTGTTTGTTCTTGAGCAATTTTGCATTCTTTACTGTGAAGAAGAGCATGGAAATCTTTAAGTGAGAGGGGTTGCAAATTTGTGTAGAATCTTAAAGCATTGATAACTAGGTGGTAGACCTAATAATGTATGGAGATTATGTCGTCTAAGTCCACTTTGGAACCTGCAATGACAATCTTGTCAACCAAGTTTTTAACCATAATTAAGTACCGAGTCATAGGCTCGATCCCATTGTGATGTTATGCAGTTCATTCTTT
This sequence comes from Phalaenopsis equestris, assembly GCF_001263595.1. Classification (NCBI taxonomy): domain Eukaryota; kingdom Viridiplantae; phylum Streptophyta; class Magnoliopsida; order Asparagales; family Orchidaceae; genus Phalaenopsis; species Phalaenopsis equestris. The sequence goes on along the minus strand of NW_018165150.1, from coordinate 86,060 downwards.
AATTGATTGACTCGATCTCTTGGGAGCTTGGAATTTTTTATTCCAGATTCCAGAGTCCGCCCTATGTCAACAGCAGTGGTTATGCAGTATATAGGAAAGAGTTGAAGGTGAGCTGGTGGGAAAAAAATTACCGTTGCTATATTCCTATCCACTATTTGCCACTATTTGCCAACTGATACAATCTTGATTTTTCTTTACTGCTCCACCTGTGTCGGTGAAAAGTTTGAGAGGGGATGTTTGAGTATCCAAGAACGAATCAAACCCATTAGCTATTAGCAGTTTTGATATCTAGGCTTGCCATACAGGATACTTGTCTCGAGCTAAACAATATCCTGTTACATTCCTGATTTGAGACACCAAGAATTTCAGAGCAATTGCGATATTTATCTCCATGAATTTGTTGTAAGCCAATGTGATTTGCTGGCTTTCTTGGTTGGTTGTTGAAGGATTGGAATCCATTGACTTCGTGAAGCTAGGGAGGGCTCTGATACAAATGTAAACAACAAAAAAGAGGAAGAAAGGGAAAAAAATCTGAAGAAAGCTAAGTATGGCTTTTATTAATTGATTTCCATCTTACATTTGAATACAAATGATTCTGTATTTATAGGCTCACACTGTGTCTTAAATGTAAATATGCCAAAGGTTACAAAGGTAATAATACATTTTATAAATGACTAATTTAAGTTATATGCAGGCCCTAATCGATCATATTGCCTGCCGCAGAGGGAGGGAAAGGGGCTACGCGAAATCCAGGAGCATAGAGCACGATTGAAGGGAGAGATGTAGAAGAAGACCAAAGAATCTTGGTTTACTTGATGTTGTGTGAATGATTTGGGTGGTATGTAAAAATCAAACTTCTCGTGTTAGATATGTAAGTACATAAGAATTGGGTGGAAGTGGAACATATGAAATGCACCTACAAGTCTACAACAACAGTGAGGAGAGTGGTCTCTATCAAAACGGTTCGTTGTTTGCGAACAGCTCGTGTTCGGCTCGTTCGCTAAGTTAATGAGTCGAACACGAACAAATTCAGCTCCTTTTGGCTCTAAATACTACTCATCATATACATATGTATATATATATATATCGATGAGCAATATTTTTAGAAAAATTAATTGACTACGAGACAAGAAAGATTTATAATCAATTAAAAATATTAATTAAGAAAATAGAATAAAAAATATTAAATTAGATTCAAATGAAGTTTTAATATAAACAATAATTTTTAAATCTTGCCACAATCCTTAAATCTTATGGTTTCGTGATTAGAGTTGTTAAAATGACTCTTTGTTCATGAACGATTTGTGTTCTACTCGCTAAGCAAATGAGCCGAACACCAACACAATTTTTAAGCTCGCTCGTGTTCGGCCCGTTTACACCCCTACCCACGAACAGCTCAAGTTCTTAAAATAAAAGTTAGTCCTGCATCTTAAAAGGTACTGATAACATTGTTGTTTAAATACAAAGAAGAAATTAGTTATGCAAATGGATTATTGCAATTTTGAAATTCAGGGGGGGCAAGGAACCAACCAGTATAAAAATGTCATCTTTAAATCTTACACAAACTTAACCCTGTTTTCGTTTGTTCTGAAAGCCAGAATTTTACTACACTGTGAATGGGGGCTGGAGAAGGTATGATGTATTCTGCGCTTGTATGGACCGGTTCAAGGAGAAGTGACGTTGGATGTTGAAAAAATAAGTTTTATTTAGGGTTTATAAGGGGGTAGCAATAATTGTTTGAAGAAATAATTCTGAAGTTGCAGTGGATATTACAAATTGTTTTTTTGAAATGTTCAGATCACAGATTTTTAGCAGCTATCATAGGTAGACAGGAATGATGGGAAAACACAGTTTTTAGCAGCAGCTTTTTTAGAGCAAAAATAATTTTATCAAATAAATAAAATTGTGATGCGCCTCCACACCGCATTCACAGTCATTCCAAACACATTTTTAGTGCGAGTAGGGCAGTGAATTTAGCTCCACTATAGTTAATAGCTAAAAAATCAATTCAATTTTTAGTTAAGATTTGAGATCCGATTGAAATAAACAAGCCGAGCTACGATTTAAAATTTTGAATCAAAATTTTTTCGAACCAATTTTTAAACGACCCCAAATTGACTCGCATTGGATCATTAACAACCTATGAATTTAATGAAGTTAGCTTAAAGATTATTAATTGCTGAAAAATTGATCCGAATTTTAGCTTGGGTCGAAACAAATGAGACGATCTTTGAGCAAAATAATTTATGGAAAAAATATTAAATATCAGTATTCAATCTGTTATCTTGATCTGCAGACATTTCATACCTGAATTTTTTTTTTCTAATTAATAGGTATTATGAATACAACATCTCGCCCCCACGCTCCACCAAAATTCTAACACGATAAAAAAATATAACCGTATGTGCGAGCCCTTTTCCGTGAAAACTATTTATGTACATTATACACACACAAAATTGCATGCGTATGAAGGTTATTTGGAGGGTATTGCAGGGTTATGTTGTTGTTATTGGTGTTAATACCCTCAATAACCTTACGAAACCCTCGAATGACAAGAAAAAAAGATGAGCATCAAACTACAAAATATATTGATAAGTTATTGGGAGGTTATCGAGATGTTATTGATAACCCCAATAACCTCTTAATATCCCTCAATTATTGAGTTATTGGAAGGCTATTCGACGGCATACACACGTCAAATTACATGCATATGACGTTATGTAAAAAACGCTCCTTCTCCCAGATATCTAATACATATCTAATTTGACTTCCTAATACGATTTATAATTAATCCTAAAAATAATAATTTTAACTCTCCCCGCTGTCTCCGTCGCCCCGCATCCTTCTCCGCCCCTCCTTTCCTACCTCAAAAAACCAAACTTTACATCCCAAAATAGAAGCCACAAAAAATAAAAACTCCATTTTTCTTCTCCCATTTTCTCCTCTCCTACGATCCGCAATCCCTTCCACAAATCCCCTCCTCCCTTAACCATGTCTCCAATTCCAGCATTTCACATCTAATCACCATCATAACATTCAAAACAACAGATTCAAACAAACATGTCTTCTTCTTCATTCTTCCTCACCATCCTCCTCCTCCTCACCTCCATTCTCTTCTCCCTCACCCAAGACTACGACGACGACTCCTCCTTCTCCTCCCCATTACCTCCCGAAGAAGACGACTGCAACGGCGCCTTCTTGACATACACCTTCATTTCACGCACCAAGGAATTCCCCCACCTCAAAAATGCATCCGCACAAGCCTATGCATTCAAGGCAATGGCCACCGTCACCAACACCATGGACCGAGATCTCAAGCAATGGAAGCTCTACGTCGGTTTTCAGAACAAGGAGATTCTGGTGTCGACCGAAGGTGCGGTCATGGCGGACAGTACTGATTTTCCGGCGAGCGTCGGGAATGGGACGACGTTCGTTGGGTTTCCGCAGACGGATCTGCAGAATTCGATCGAGACGGCCGGAGATATGAAGAAGATCAAGGTGGAGGTTAGTATCGTTGGAACTCAGTTTGGAGTGAAGCCTCCAAATGTACCAATGCCTAAGACTATTAGGTTGGTTAATGATGGAATCAAGTGTCCCACGCCTAAACGTCAAGGTATGATACCTATAATTATAATATATAATGAGTAGGGATGATGGAAATTATAATTGATGCATTGAAGGGAGAAATTATTCATGGAATTTTTTAATTTATTAGTTATATATATATATGCATTATGATCATTTAATAAAACAAACAGCAATTGATTAGTTTAATTATATTCATCCACAATAAATGAATTCAACTCTGCATTTATAATTTTTTTTGGTTTGTTGTTTACAACAGTTGTGCAAACAATAAGGGTGTAAACTAGCCGAACACGAGCGAGCTTATATTTCGAGCTCAAAAAGTGTGAACACGAGTTGTTCACGAACAAAAAGTTCTTTTAACAACTCTAATCATGTAGCCATAAGACAATAAGAGTTTGAGCAGGATTTAAAAATTATAATTTATATTAAAATATCATTTGAATCTAATTTAATAATTTTCATTCTATTTTCTCAATTAATGTTTTAATTGATTATAAATCTTTGTAGCCTTGTAGTCAATTAGATTTTTTTTAAATATTACTGAATATATATAAACTTGATGAGTAGTATTTCGAGCCGAACACGAACGAACACATCTTAGTTTGTGTTTGGCTTGTTAACTTATCAAACGAAATTAACGAGCCGAACACGAGCTGTTCGCGAACAACGAGCCGTTTTGACAGCCCTAGCAAGCAATATATATCAAAATTCATATAAATATTTTTTATTTTGATTAATATAAATATTGAATTGATAATGGTTTTTCAGTTAAGGGATCCAGAGCGAACTCTTCATGAGAAAAAAAAATTTTCTTTTAGTTTACTTTGTTCTTTAGACTGCAAAGCTTTTCTCTGATTGTGAAATGTAATCATACTGTATATTTAAATTAATCTCGATAAGGAAATTTAGTGTGTATGTGCCACAACTATATAATTAATATTTAGAAGGGAAATTTACATTCCTAGCACACAATTCTTGTGTATTTACATATCTTAGGCTTAAACTTTGATATTTACATACTTAGCACTATGGTGCCTTAGAACTAGTGTTAATTTTTGTGTGATGATAAAGACTTGAGTGATATACGTGTAAACATAAAAGTGTAGGTGTGAGATATATAAATACATTAGAATCGTGGGTCATGTATGTAAATGCCCTTATTTATATATATATAAAAGAAAAATCTTATCAAAATATTCTCAAACTTGAAAATGATGAACTTCAAAACTCTTAAATATATTTAAAAATGAGTATAATACATAAATAATTAATGTCACCCTCATCTTAAGGAAAAATATTTACGTACGTAGTGCACACGTAGAGCTGCATGCATATAGAGGTTATTCGTGACTTATTAGAGGGTTATGAATGTGTTATTAGGGTTAATACCCTGAATAATCTGTAAAATTTTAATAACCTCTCAATAACTTCCAATAAGTGAGTTATTAGAATGTTATTTTGTGGAATACACACGCGGAATTGCATGTGTATTACGTAAATAAACAGTGCTCCATCTCAAAAGAGGAAAATTATTACACACGAATTTCCGTATTTGCTTGATTTAAAAGTCTATCTTTCCGATTTACACAATACTTCTTCAAAAACTCAATTTTTACATCTCCTTTACACTAAAAATTAAACCTTTTTGCATCTTAATGTAATGAAACTCCAACCATTCATGCTTAGGGAGCCAGATGTACGTGTGCTGCACCCGGGATCCGAAGTGGAAGACAAATGAAACCCACATCAAACTCCTCCCTCGCCAACACGGCGACCTCACCATCTCCTACGACGTCCTCCAAGCCTACCCCAACAATTACTTAGCCCAAGTCACCATGGAGAACCACCACCCCCTCAGCCGCCTGGACAACTGGAACCTCAGCTGGGAGTGGATGCGTGGAGAGTTTATCTACTCCACAAAGGGCGCCTACACCCTCGTCAAAGATCCCACCGCCTGCATCTACGGCCAAGCTGCCGACTATTACGAAAGCCTCGATTTTTCCAAAGTTATGAGTTGCCAGAAGCGCCCCACACTTGTTGATCTTCCCCCTGAACGAAAACAGGACAGGGAGCTCGGGAACATACCTTACTGTTGTAAAAATGGCACCTTGCTTCCGCCAAACATGGATCCATCGCTCTCCAAGGCGGTGTTCCAGCTCCAGGTGTACAAGCTGCCTCCAGATTTGAACAGAACTGCGCTTAATCCGCCTTATAAGTGGGAGATAAGCGGCGTTATTAACCCTCATTATAAGTGCGGTGCACCGATTCGAGTTGCTCCGGCGGAGTTTCCTGACCCTTCCGGACTCACGTCGGAATCAATTGCGCTCGCTAGCTGGCAGGTAAGAAAAATCAAGAGGAAATTTACATATATGCAGCATACATTTCTTGAAAATAATGTCTCATTGAAAATGAGGTTTGAGCAGTTTATTCAAAAATATAGTTGGTATTTTACACTAAGCAAGGAGCGCAGGTCGAATCCCGCGGTACGTGTTTCCAAATAAACAGACTAGCTGGATAAGATCAAGCTGCCCCAAACACACCCTTAATCACGCTTGTTCATAAAATTCAAGAGGAAATTTACATATATATGTAGCATGCAATTCTTGAAAATAATGTCTTATCGTTTGAAAGTTGTGTTTGAACAGTTTATCTGGAGATATAGTTGATTTTTTACACTAAGCAGGAACACGACCGTACCCCAAACACACCCTTAATCACGCTTGTTCATAAAATCTTGTGGTTGTCCGATTATTTTAGATTTCATGTACTCTTGCTAATTCTCATGTATCTTTTATCATGTTGCCTTATTTATAATTATATAATACTTTATTATTTTCAGAATAAAAAAATATCATTAATAAAATTAATATTTATAAGAAGAAAACATGGAAGAACAAACTAATCATATTCTCTTTTCCATTGAGTTGACTCATATAGCATTAGAGTTTTTAAAAATCTCTTGTATGCTAAATGAGCATTTAGTACATACAGATCATATATGTGCAGATTTGAATGTATTTTGTGTGTACTCAGACAAGTATTTGAATGTATTTTGTGTGTACTCAGACAAGTACCCGCTAAGTAGTCTAAATTCATGAAAAATTATTGTTGAACCAATCAAAACACTCCCTCTACAAAATAGTTTATGTCAATGAGCCCCAATTTAAATTTTTTCATTTTTATTTTTAAAAAGTTTCTGATTAGACACTAGACTCAAGTTGCATCCGATGTCCGTACGGAAAATCTCGGCCCAATCCACACATACAAATCATAATTATCATGCCAAAGACACTAAGTAAAAAAAATGTTGTTTCTGCATTTTAGTCATAGAAACATCAAGAAAATTTATTCTCTATCCTACTATTTTCTTCCACCATAACTGTTCATCTTTTTTTGGCAGATAATTTGCAATATGACCAAGCCCAAAGCCAGAGCGGCCAAGTGCTGTGTTTCCTACTATTATTCTCTATCCTACTATTTTCTTCCACCATGACTGTTCATCTTTTTTGGCAGATAGTTTGCAATATGACCAAGACCAAAGCCAGAGCGGCCAAGTGCTGTGTTTCCTACTCAGCTTACTACAACGACTCCGTGATCCCATGCAGCACATGTGCCTGTGGGTGCGCAGAGGATGCCGCCTGCGATGCCGACGCACCGGCAATGCTGCTGCCGCCGGAAGCTCTACTCGTGCCGTTCAACAACCGGACGGCAAAGGCGAGAGCTTGGGCTCACATCAAGCACTGGCCTTTGCCTCGCCGGCAGCCCTGCGGCGACAACTGCGGCGTGAGTATCAACTGGCATCTTTTTTCGGATTATAGGAGCGGGTGGACGGCGAGGATCACCATCTTCAACTGGGGGGAGTATACTTTCAGGTACTACTCAATCAACCATTTTAATTTTTGTAAGTATTTTGAGTAATTTTGTTAAGTTAAATTGTCATTTTTAATCTTTTCTCTCAGGGACTGGTTCTCGGCAATACAGATGAAGAAGAACATTGCTTCTGGCTATGAAAATGTGTACTCTTTCAATGGAACGCGGCTGAACGACACTGTGTGGCCCGACATTGGAGATATTATTTTCATGCAGGTGAGGATTTTGTTGGAAAATAATAATGTAGATTTCGGTTCCAACCTATTTCAGAGATTAAGATACATTTTTTCTTATAAATCAAGTATAATTGAATTGGTTTGATCTTGTTTGAGTTTAAAAAACAGAAAAAAAATGAAATTTTGATGTTGCATGCAGGGGCTGCCAGGTCTTAACTACCTGATGCCAGAAGTGAATGGGAAGACACTTTCAGATCCAAGGGTGCCTGGAAAGCAGCAATCAGTCATCTCCTTCAAGAAGAAGTTAACGCCGGGAGTCAACATCCGCGCCGGCGATGGTTTTCCGGCAAGGGTGTTCTTTAACGGAGAGGAGTGCGCTCTTCCTGAGACATTACCAATTGCATCTGGTTACAGAACTTCTTCTCCTTTTGTTGTTCTCAATTTGGTATTATGTGCAGTTGTAGTGATTGTATTGATGAATGGTGTGCTAATGTTTTGATGTTTTCATTGCTGATTATTGAGGGTATTGTGGGGGGTTTTGGAAGAATCTGATTAAAGTAATTATTTGATTGTTTCATTAGTTCCATTAGGCATGAGGCAGGGGAGGGCATAATTAGTGAGTTTATGAGAGATTATTAGGTGTAATTTATGTTTAAATTTTGAGTTATGGATTTTGAATAATAATTCTTTCTGAAATTTGAATTCTGCTTTGTATTACTTGAAATTGAAATTTGTTGTGCATGATAGAAGCTGAAGGCTTGTATGGATTTATTTTATATTTTACTTGTCTTTTTTTACTTCTGTTTTTGTTTTTAAAAATATATTTATTTAGTGTATTTTTAACTAGTTTTTGTTAGTTAGTTTTAAAAGTTAATTAACATGTTCTTAAAAATTAATCTTGAGTGATTTCAATAATAATATCAATTTATATCAACTCATTGAATATATCTTGTTTCAAATCAAAATATATAAAAAATAAAATAATATTAATAATTATCAGGCGCCTTAAATTCTTCTCTTATTAATTTAGATTCCATTCTTCTTATGTGTTTATGAGCTTCTACTATAATATAGAGGACTTTTGAATTCATCCTCCTAATTACTGCAAAAATAAGAGGATGGAGTTCATTTCTGATTCAAATGATGGTTTAAATTCTTGGGAATGTTAATAATAGCTCAACCATGAATTGGCCTGCATAAAAACCACAACTTTTTTTCTAAGCCTCACATTATTGGTTACTAAATTGCATAAATGTTAGTTTGATATTTGATCTTATGACCTCTTTTCCACACACACACACACTGATTTGAAATAGATTTTATTAAGCGCCCTATAATATCATAAAAGGGAGAAGTATAATTGTTATTATTATCATTATTTTTTGCAAACAATTATGTCTTGAAGGATCATTTCAAACTAAACCCAAAAAATCATGCTACTTTTATATCTTAATGAAATAAAATGATGTCCTATATTTCCCAATTCGACTTTATCCATCATCTTCAGCATCATACTTTTTTCCAAACCCAAAAAATCATGCTACTCTTATATCTCAATGAAATAAAATGATGTCCTCTATTTCCCTGACTTTATCCATCATCTTCAGCATCATACTTTTTTCAAGGTTTATTAGCTCAACAAGTGCCATTGAAGTTCAACATAATTTCACTCATCGACTCCTTCAACATACTTGGTTGCTATTTCTTAATTAGTTTTATTATGTATCATAGATTAAATTAGTTCAATAGAGCACTAACACAGAGTTTGATAAAGTGCCAAAAAGTGTGTTTTAAACCTTATCATTACATACGTGAGAACTATATCAAAAATTTGTTTGAATTTGAATTGACCTTTCGCTAAATTCAATTTGTCTAAAAAAAATTTGTTTGAATCATGATTGAATATTATTCAATCATTTTTGAATTGACCTTTCGCTAAATTCAATTTGTCTAATTTGACATTTTCATCAAATAAACCCAAATGTGCTTATTTCTACAAATTGGCAAATTTGATAAATAGGGTTACAATAAAAAATTTTAATAAACTTAAATGACTCCCGATAAAAAATCTAACATCAATTGCCAGTTGGTTAGGTCAATTTACTCCAATTGACTTGACTCAATCTAATTAACCCAATAAAGATTACAAGACCATTTTAAATAAAATGACTTCAGTTGCTTAAATTGATGTGATCAATCATCTTCAATAATATATCAAACTCCATTTAACTTTTGATCATTAGATTGATCCTAATTAAAACACACCTTTTACGGTGACTCACAACACTTATAGAATTCAACAAATTAAAACTCTATTGGACTAATTCAATAAAATTAGGTGAATTAATTGAAACTAAACCTTTTGTGATTAGGTTCTTAGAATTCCTTTACATGATCGTTCTCAACCCATTTGACCAAGAAGAGACAAACTTAGATCTAATACCTTTGATTAAATGGGTTTAGAACATTCTAATTAACCAAATTAATAGATGATATACCTCTCCCTAAATATCATGTTTATATATTATCTAGGTCCTTTACTTCCCAATTAGCCCCAAAAGTTTACCAAGTTGTTCACTAGACCCAAGTTTACTAATTTACCCATTTAAAATTTTATAAGATAAATTTTACTAAATCATCATTGACCTTCAAAATGACCAATATTTTTGGACTAATCTTCAAATATGATTTTCATTACTTAGTCACAGTAACTAGACAACTGATTCATTGATTGGATGAATCAAGTTCAATCGACCTAATTTGATCTAATCGAACCTAAATGGGTAGATTGAGCCAAATTGTCCTAAACCATCAAATTGGCTTATTTTATTTCAAATGAAGCTTACTTAGAATGCATAGAATTCCAATTAAACTAACTTGTCAAAAGGAACCAAATCATGCAAGTTAGCCTTAATTCTAAAATTGATTAAAAGCCTTGAACATGAAACTACCTTATTGTGCCTTTGATTCAACCCAATCTGAGTGAAACCAATTAACCTCATAGCATGACTAAATTTGGTTAACTTAGCCCCAAAAAACTACTTTGGATCAACATAAGCCATAACCCTTTTAAGGGTCAAGTTATCTAAATTATCGTACTCCAATAGATAATTAACATCTTGGGCCAATCCCAAAATCAAGATTAACCAATGATAAGAACATTAATTATGGTTATCATCTGGTTGATGAAGGAATAATATTATTATATTTTACTAATAAAATTCTCATATCTTCTTAAAACATATTTCTCAATGCTTCATTCAATATCAATGAAATATTCTTTTTCATCATTCTTAATCTAAATTTTACACTAATTGGTTTATTTTGATTAGAAAAGACCATGATTTTTCTCTTTATAAATTTTTCACATAAAAAATCCCATACCTTTTAGGATCACCTCTCTAAAATTATCATTTAATATCAACATGATAAATTCTCTTTATTATCACTAAAGTCCAACAAAGAACAATACCTAAGAATAGTCTATCATTCTTAGTCAATTTATTTTGATTTATATGATTTTGTCGTCATGTCATCTAAATTAATACAATAAACGTGATTTTTAAAATCTTTTAAGTAAGACTTCTCTTTTCTATGAAACTTCACAATTTTATTTTCAAATTTAATAACTATTTTGGCCTAATTATTGAATTTAAATTCCAAATATATTAATCTAAATAATCTGAAAGCTTATTGGCCCTTCCTTTAGAAGTGTTTCACACATTAGTTTAATTTTTAGACTGTGTAGAATTTTTTTTTCAAACATCTAAATTCAATTTGGGATGAATTTAATTTTTTATATTTATTTTTTATTTAAAAATATATTTACTTAAGCTATGTTTATATAATTTTATTTTTTTAAACATATATATAATTATAACTATATATACCCATGATTGAAATAAACGCAAATCTCTACCTGGTGTTGGATAAGGAAAGTTAATGATATTTAGTTATGTATTTTAATTTCTTAAGACCTTTGAGTCCATGAAGAGAGTTGTTCTTCACCTATGAGATATCATAGTCTGCTTCTACAAAGTGATCAAAATCTAAATGCATATGTAACATTGTCTTTCATTGATTCCTATGGGTGAAAGCCAATTTGTTGAACTAACCAATTGTGACTTCTTAAATTTAATTGGAGGGTGGGAAAACCTTCTTTATATGACAAAGCATAAGTCATACTAGCTCAGTTTGCATCCCTCTCTTCCTCTGAGTGCAAGAAAGAGGCTTGTATACTTGAACCTAGATTAATTAAATTGTGGTTCCTATTGCTAGTGCTGCTGCTCTAATTTCTCTTCTTGTTTATGGTTCCTCCACTAACGAGGATTAAGGTTCAATTTTAATAAGAAAGCATCTCTAACATTAGAAACAAACCAATCTATAACAATAGTCGCACCTAATAACTTCTCATCTTTGTGATTTTCATTTGCATGTTTCTATTTCCTCTTTAAAACATGATAATTACCTTTTTTTGTGTTATTTATTCTTATAATCAAAGCAATTTATACCCTTAAAATTGCTCTTGTTATGTAGAAGGAGACTCATTCTTGTAGGATTTCTTATCATGCTCTTTTATAAATCTTCATCTAAATTATCAATTTTCGTTGAACTTAATTACCATTTGTCTTCATTAAAAGAAATAAACTATTGGCTTCAATTAAGTTAATTATATCAAATTCATATAGCAAGAAGTTTTAAAAGTGCTTATAAGGAGATAAAGAGTATAATAACACCAATAAAGTTTGAACTTTGTCATCATTAATCACATCAACATTCCTTAAATCTTTTATATTGGAACTACACTCATTCATATATATTTAATAGGTTTATCATCCTACATGTAAAGCAAGAAAAACATCTACTTGTGATAGAGTTTCAATACATGAGAGCTTTAAATTAGCGTCGAAAATTGACATCAGAAATTTTGACATATTTATTTGCATTAGAATTTTCGACTAATTTGCAGCAAAATTAAATTTATTTTATTAGCGTCATAATTTGCGTCGGATTTATGTATGAATATTATACACAAACAACGATAAAATTAACGGTGGAATTGAGGCGCTTTTTACACCGTATTTGCATCTAATAAATCAACACAAAATTTTACTTATAAGCGTCAAAAAGTTTGACACAAAGTAGACAATAAAGCCGACGCAATTGATCTAAAAAATCCATCACACACCTTTTGATTCATTTTCTTGTTCGTGCGCCACGCTGCCGTCTCCTCTCCTCCCTTTCATGACACTGAAACCCTATCCTCCCTCTCGCCGTTGCTGGTGCTGCACTTCTCCATCGCCGGTCGTCGTTCCTCCCATTGGCCACTGAAATTCGTCGTGAACCTAGCCAATCGGAAAAGGTAACTTCGGCCATTTTTTAATTTTTTAAATTTTGGTATGTATGTAACATTTGAAGTTTAAGTGTTAGGAATGTATATGCATAAGATTTCAAGAAAAAAATATTACATCAGGGCTCTGAACGTAGAGCTACGTTCGGAGTCCAATAAAATGAGACGCGCAAAATGTGGACTCACGTAGAATACTGATATAAAAAAAATGAGCGCACGGCCCGACCCAACTCTAACCCGAATCTTTATTCTTAAATTCAATATCTTTTAATTAAAATTAGAAAATTACATACTTTAAAAATATTAAATATGTGGAAAAAACAAATAAACGTATGTCATTCGTGAAAGTTAACAGAAACAATTGAAATTACTTTATTTTCATAACTTTCAGTGTCTTAAAACTCCAATAACACTGGAATAACACATAAATAACACCGATTCATACTTAAATAACATACGTAATACGGAAATAGTCGTTGTGTTATAAGAATACTCCTCTGTGTTATTTATTTTCTTCCACGTTATTTAGCTTTCCCCATATGTTACAGGAATATTCCATGCACGTTATTTCTACTTCCGCGGGGTTATTTTATATTTCAAGGTGTTATTTGTGAAAAATGAAGTGTTATTCGAGTATTATGTGGTGTTATTCGATAACTTTATGATGTTATTGGAATATTCCCCCGTGTTATGTGATTTGAGGCTGTGTTATTCGGAATATTCCTCGTGTTATTTCAATTTCCACTGTGTTATTTGGTCTTCTAAGCATTTATTCGAATATTCCGCGGGATTATTTTATATTCCGTGGTGTTATTTGTGAAAATGAAGTGTTATTCGAGTATTATGTAGTGTTATTCGATTACTTTGCGGTGTTATTAGAAACGTCGATTGGGGCTGGGTCACACGGTCAGAAGTTAATTTTTAAATTTTAAAAATAGTGAGTCTGGGTTTCGAGCCGAGCGGCCCGGTAAAAATTATTTTTTTCGTCTGTCCCATAGGTAGATCCCGACAATCTGCGTGTTCTCGTTTTATTGGACTCCGAACTTAGCTCTACGTTCGGAGTCCTGATGTAATATTTTTCCAGATTTCAGTGGTTTGTATGTAACATTTGAAGTTTAAGTGTTAGGAATGTATATGAATAAGATTAGATTTAGAGTAATGTTGATTTTTGGTTTAATTAATGTAGATTTTAGGTTCAGCTTAAGATTTTGGGGTTATATTTATTTATCCACTTCTAGGCAATCTTCAGGTTAGATAAGCTGTTAGAGAAGGATAAAATAGTGAGAAATTGGAATTTCTATAATATATCTTTGTCATTCTAAAATTAATAAACTTAATGTAAGGTAAAAATTGTATTAGTTGAATTAAGAAGTTACTAAAAGAAGTCACAAGAGTCCAAAAATATTGATGTCAATTACTAATGGAAAAAAAACATGCCTTTAAACTTAAGTCACATCAATTTTTTCATTATATAGACCTAAAAAAGCATTCCCTAATTATATGAAACTCCCCATTTAATGTGTCTATCTACAAAAGCAAACCCTGGATGTTATTTTCATGTAAGCTTGTTTAAGAAGTCTAGTAATTGAGAAAATTTTGTAATGTTTAGTAAGGTGGTATGTAGATATAAATTGAAGTTTTGGTGTTAGCTAGGCATGCATATACATAAGAGTTCAATGGTAAGCATGCAAATATTACAGTTTTCGTGTTAGGTTTGTACATACATAATTTATGCATCAGAATATTTCAAGGTACAAGCATAGGTAAGGTTGTATGTAGGTATAAATTGAAGTTTAGGTGTTAGGTTTTTATTTTTGTTTCAGACATATTTATGATATAATGTAGGAGGAGTAAGAGCTGCTCCGAAAGAGGCAATTTCCCTCCCAGACCCCGCGTACTGCCAACAGTAGTGCTTGTCAATCTACTATTGTGCAGTCTAAGTTTGAGCTATGGACGCAGGCGGTGGGGAAAAAGGTTGAGACCTCTCATGCTTCTGTGAGCGACACAAGCTCATCACACAAGAGTACTGCGGAGCTTGTCAGGTAGGTCGCTGTTATGAGTGAGGTGGTTCACTGTCTATGTAAAGATAAATAGAGAGTTGAGTGGAGTGTAGCGCGCCTGATGAAAATTATAAAAGATCACAGGGGCAAGCAAACAGTGACTGCTATAGTTGAAGAGGAGGATAAGTAGGAAGATTAGGAGTTGTTATGTATTTTTAGTTTATGAATTGTTTGAACTTATATTGATTAGGGTGTAGATGTAAACTTTTGATAAGTTAGATCTGTAACAGTATCTTCATTTTCCTTATTAATATTTTTAAGAGCGTTGAACTGTGATATAGTTGTATATAATTTTGTTGTTAAGCAGACTAATCATTAATTTTATTGTATTGAAGCATAAATCTTACTCGTTTTTTCTTTCTTTAGACATAGATGTTATTGTGTCTTACCTCTACTGCACTATTTCTTTCTGCTTATGATTACTTTTCTCACCAATACTAATATTTTTAATGTCATTTCTTTGTTTGCAGATGGCCACAGATGGTACAGGTGGTCAACTACCTCATAAACCTCGTGTTCTAATGACTGTCGAGACCGTAACATGAAGAGGAGGTTGCCAACTCATGCTGTTGTTTCCACTACTGCTACACCTTATGTGTAACTCCTCCCCCCCTACTGTAGCTACACCTTTTATGGCACCTCCTCCCCCACCAACTGCTACTACCCCTCTTTTGGCACCATCTCCCATACTCGATGTTTCCTAGTCTCCTATGGCACCTGCTACTTCCACACCTACTCCCCCACCAACTGCTAGCATACCTCTACCGTGCCCCCCTTCGTAAGTTATTTTTAACATTGTATTACATTTATTTTTCATGTTATATATTTTTTTGTAATTAATGTTTCTTAAGCAGATTCAATCCTCACTAGCTTCCTGTCACCTACATCACATAGATTATCAAGAGCAGATTTGACGAGCCATATTTGTCATGGAAGCAAATACATGTATCTACTCAAGACTTATGGTTTAGGGAGTTTGAGACACGATCATGTAATTTGAATAAAATTTCTAAATTGATTAATTTTCTTATACTAACATATGGTTTATTTTTAATGCTGCAGAGGTCTTTCACCTGGCTCCCTACCACCACCAGCAGATCTGTCGAATCTTCAAGATTCGGGACAAGCGTCGCTTTGCTGACATGTTCACGACAGCTCGCCAACGGGGCGAGCGGTCTGCCTAGATTAGTGAGGGGCTCTGAGATCAATTTACTGCATCTTGAACATTTTTTTATTTTGAGAGGAAGAGGTAGACGAGCTGGGCGAACCGAGTGAAGAGGGGGCTAAGGGAGCTGCGCTCCATATTGGCAGATCAATCTCCCATATGGAGCATTATAATAGGCTAGTAAATTTTTATTAGATATTTAAACATTAATTCAATTTTTGGAGTAATTTCTTAGTGCTAAACATGTTTGTACGTCGCACATGCCAAGGAGTTAAGCTGTGCTCCCTCTGTTGCGGAACTACTTGTTTGAACCCATCCACATCCGAGAATTCATAGTGGGTCACAGAGCATTCCCAATGGTTTTCCGTAAGTTAAAAACCTTATATGAAAAGTTTATTTTAACTCTAACTGTTGAAAGTGTCAATTAAACACTGGTTTTCATTATACATTAGGAGTTCGGGTAGCTCATGGAGAGGCACTTGGCCACTTAGATCTAGACTTTTGCCAACAGTAGTGATATTCAGTCTACTACTGTGCAGTCCAAGTATGAGCTTTAGACCCAGGCGACAGGGAGGAAAAAGGGAGGGTTTATAGCCTTAGAGCGAAAGACATAGCCTTGGAGGTCGAGCTCACCCATGATCCCGTTCTTAGTTCCCGGAGCTCTCCCATAGCCCTATTCTTAGTTCCTCGAGCTCCACACAGCCAGAACAGAAGGCTCTTCCTAGATAGTGGTTGCAATGAACGAAGAGATCTGCAAGTTGTACGAGCAGATGCTGAAAGGCCAACATAGAGTCGGTGACTCTATAGCGTGCATGGCAGAGACCCTAGTAAATAGGCGGAGGAAGCTACCGTTGACATCCATGTAGGAGGAGGATGAGGAGGATGAAGATGATGAAGATGATGAGTAGTTTTTTTCTTATGTTTTTTTTTAATTTATAGACATTATGTTACACATTTGTTGTAGAATATCTTGGATTACTTTTTCTATTCTTATTTGAGATAATTTATGACATTATCTTTCTTTTATTAATGATACTTTTTAGAGTTTTGATATGTGATATGGTATGCTATGTGAAATAAATTTTTGTGCAGGTTGTGGAAACATAATCGAGATTTAAAATTTTTTTCTGTGTTACAAGTTTGCGCTGGATTTGAGTCATTGCGTCTGTTTTCAGACTCAAATTCCGACGTGAAATCAACAATAATATTTCGACTTTTTGCGATATTTTTTGAAGCAAATTCGACAGTAATCTGACGCTAATATTTATCGTCCTATATTTTCAAACGTAAATTTCGACGCACGCTTTGCATAAGCAAATCAGATGCTAGTACGACGCAACAACCGACACAAATTATTTGTGTCGAAATGTTTCGACATAAACTGGACGTAAATCAAATTACCGACCTTCAATTTAACGACAGAATAAATTGGATGTAAATCAGAATCAAATCTGAAGATAACCTTAAAATATCGTCAGATCTGCGTCCAATTTGTGTCTGATTTAGCCAACACAAAGATGTTTAATCCCTGCAGTGTTTACTGAAGAGATTTTTTATCATAGTAAGTTGCAAATTTCTTAATTCTGATTCTTTTGAGCCGTTTGATCTAGCCAACACAAAGATGTTTAATCCCTGTAGTGTTTACTGAAGAGATTTTTTATCATATTAAGTTGCAAATTTCTTAATTCTGATTCTTTTGAGCAATTTGTCATTAGCTCATTTTCCAAACATATTTGAATCACTGAAGGAGCATTATGATCCCTCTTTGTTTTGTTAATTTACTCATGATTTCATGCATTTTCCATGCTCTATGATTGCCTTCACAAGCCACTACTGTTATAAAACACCACTTATTTTGATTCTCAAAAGCTCAAAGGTCTTTAGCCATTTTCATTTTTAAATTATCCAACCTTATTTTCAAGCTTTCACACAACCAACTTGATGCTCATCTCGCCATGTGATTCATGCATGAATAGTAGTCCATACCAAACAAATCTTGAGAATAATATCCCGAAGTTGGCTTTTGTTGCATGCTGAAATTTGGCTTGAGTTCGATTCTGTATCCTACTCTACCAAGTGAAACAAAAAGCTAGTAGGCAACCAAGCAAAACATAAAGCCAGTGGGCTTGCATAGGATTTTGTTTTAAGGATCGTGAAGCAAATTTAGACTAAAGTTGGGGTCAAATACACAAATGAACATACATATTTTGTTACAAGGGAAATAAAAAAAAAGAAATTATTACATAAATAAACTTGATGGAAAAAATGTCAAGCAATGATACATTAAAAAAAAAAATGGAGGTCAATATGGTGAGAATCATTTTACAACATACGAGGCAACAACAATAGACAACAAGGATCAAGTAAAAATGTGGAACATTGTAGTCCCGAACATGCATCCAAGCTTCTTCTTCATCCACATCAAAACTGCTAATAAAAAAGAAGAGATATATGAACCAGAAGAGTTCATCACAACTGTTCAAAGGAGTGCCAAACTAATGCACATCCTGGGAATGATATTTTTGATTGAGAACAACAACAGTGAAAAAAAGTTCATATTTTTCATCGTTTCCAAGGTTTAAGAACCGCGAGAACAATGACGATGGCGATTATCAGGAGCAAAGCTATTCCAATGAGCATGCATTTTCTTGATTGCTTCTGCAAGCTCTTTGCTGTTTGCAGGGCTTCTGTTCCACTCTGTACATGATTCACTGCATTTGCTACCTGAAAGTTATAGTTTCAGTTTGTTAAAATGAAGAATTTTACTAGAAGAAGACTTTTTTTTAAAAAAAAATTTCAATAGTTAGAATTCCTCATTCAGTATTGTAAGCTTTTGTCATATGTTATTCTGTTTACATTATAAAATTACTGAAACATCTTTTTGTTTGGAGAAGCCAATGGTCTGTGGCGATTAATTTGTTCACAGAAAATTAGTTCAAAAAGTTGAATTTTTGTAAAACAAGTAATTTGTGAAATAAATACATAGTAAGAGCAAAAAATCAAACCTGGGTTTCGATATTATCCAACATCTCTCCCTGCGCTTCAACTAGCACTGCCATGTCCATGAATATCTACTGACACAAAATTTAATTAGAAGTAGTTAAGGTAAGGCAACACAGCCTGCTATATATATATAAATATACATAATTAAATCAACTAAACTGTAAAAGTTAGGAATGTACTTGATGCAATTCAAGCAATTTTTTCTCAATCTCCTTGACGGCATCATGCCTTTCTTGAATCTCTTCTAAGGTATCCATTACCTGTAAGCACAAATCTCATCAAAAAATCAATTTTTCAGTAAACAAAAATTATAATCCAACAGCTTGAAGTAGACCTGCCCTCGTCCCATATCTTGAATCGCCTTCTGAAATATTTTTTCGCTATTGCCAGTCTCGATCAACTCATCAATCATCTGAATGTTTCATTATTTTAATAACATGATATAGAAGTTTTCCACAGAGCACATAGACTTTAGCTAATTATAAATCTCACCTCCTCAGTTGGAGTGGTCCCTGTGACTGCACAATGCAATATATACAAATGGAATCAGATAATTTTAGCTCATTAAATATAGTTTGTGATAAAAAGATAGATCTTTCACATTTTTTAGATGAAATTATGATAGCTTGTGGGTTTGGTACCTGTAAAAAACCTCCTCTGAACAATTTCCCTGTACTCTTCTTGTATAGACTGCCTCAGATTCTGGAATGGGTTATGCAAAATTAAAAAACTGATTTTTCATGAAGGATAGGTGCAGAGAAGAAGATTAAAAACCTGGAAATCATTCACTTTATCCCGCAATTTCTTCTTTAAAGAACTGCAAATAATAGAAGCCAACATTACTGCTTACAAGTATCACAACACAATCTAACACAGCTAAACAAGGAAAACTCACACAGTCATGGCTGTTCTTGATCTGTCAACTGCAGTCCCCTTTCCGCAACCAGAATTTTTCCGGTTCTCCAAGTTCTAAAAACCAATAACCAATATGAAAACTTAGATCTTTCCACACAAATCAAAACAAATTAGAATTGAAGCTTACATCTCGATCAATTTCTTCTAATTTCATTTTGATGGCACGTGCAACTATTCCCACTTCATCCATTTCCTTATCCATTCTTTTCTTATAATCTGGAAGCAATCCAAGTTTACATTTTTTTCAGATTATTATGATTTGATTGGCATAATATGCACGAATGATGAGTCTGAGGTGTGCTACCTTTCATGGCAGAAGCCTTGGTAACAGCCTTGGTCTCCTCATTTGCTTCCTGCAAGTATTTTGTCAGTTCATTTCAATCTTATTAAAAAACTTTACCATAAGCTCCTATTGATTCTGTTGCTCAGTAATTAGCGTACCTGAAGCTTTTTGAGGTTATCAGAGAGCTTTCCCATAAGCTCATCCACTTCTTTTACCTGATTTGATGTAAGAAAAGAATCAAAACATGCAAATAGTAAATCTGAAGGGGATTCTAATTAATGCAGAATGCGATATATAGTTGTACCTGTTTGAAAAATTCCTCCATTCCATAATCTGTTTTCAGGCTTTGCATGGGAAATCCTAACTCTATATCTCTTTCCTTCCCTCGGAGACCTGTCTTGCTTCTCTGTGGCAGAAACAAAAGAGTCCTGCGAAGCAGAATCATGAAAGAATATTCATTCAGGTGAGGGTTTCAAATCGTCCTGAAAGTCTGCTGTCTCTGTAACAGATGACTGTTAAAAATTCATTTTTTTTTTGTGACAATTGAGAACGGCTAGTTTTGTGGCCTCAAACCAGCCATATTCTCGAGTTTTAGATCTGATTATACAATGCTATAGTAAATTCTTAATAGTTTCTGCATTAAACTAATTAGAAATTATAAAAAATACCAATCATATAACAAAAACGAAAGCATCATAACATTCTACTACATAAACAGTGCAAAAAAGGGATAAAATCAGAACAACAAAGTGTAAAAATAGAATTTCTTATTACATTGAGAAGATCATTCATTGTCACAACTCCGAGAAATGGAAGCTGGGAGTTCTAAAAGGCTCTTTCTTAAGAGACCGATGCCGCCGAAACAATAACTAGAAGAACAAAAAGGAGGGAGGAAGAAGAAGATCAGATTGAACCAGAAACAATTTGTTATAAAAGAATCGGAAGCCTGAAATGAAGGAAAATGTCAGCACAGCACAACAAAAAAATTGCTGTCAGAATCTCGTTATGATTTATGCATGAAAAGAGAAAAGAAAGCCCTTTCTCGCCTGATCCAGCTTTCATCTCTTTAACCAGTTATGATTGTATAAATAAATAAATTTATGCCTGAAATTCAATTTCATATCAGCAAGAGATTGAATGGAATATCTTTTATGTATTTGTCTTGGTGAAAAACGACTTTATTAAGAGATAATTTAACAGAAGAAACAAAATGTGTTGTCCATAAAAGAATTCTAATTTGCATTCAGCTATTTGATGTTTGCAGTAATTAGTGGAGGACAGATAATTTAGTATGTGTCTAATTGGCGAATTGCAAAGGGGCTGGGCGTGCATGTTAATTGGCTGGATTTGTTCTTTGTTACAAGAGAGTTGATGTCACTAAACTTTATTAACAAAAAAAGTTAAGGAAAGATGATTTTTAATGAATGCTGTTAACTTAGGAATCTTTATATAGTTATTTTTTTATTCAAGGAAAATTTATATACATATGGCACATTTTTTTGTTTATTTACATATCTAACATAAGCTTTCATCATATTTAAGCGTAAAATCATTTTGGTGTTATAAATAGGGGTGTAAACGAGCCGAACACGAGCGAGCCCGGGCTCAGCTCATGCTCGGCTCGTTTCTATTTCAAGCTCAAAAGTGTGTTCGTGTTCGGCTCCGTTGCTTTACGAGGCGAACACGAGCCGGTCACCCAAGTCGTTTACGAACAAAGAGTCGTTTTGACAACCCTAATCACGTAGCCATAAGATGTTAAGGATTAGGGCAAAATTTAAAAATTATTGTTTATATTAAAACATTACTTGAATCTAATTTAATAACTTTTATTCTATTTTCTTAATTAATACTTTTAATTGATTATAAATCTTTATAGCCTTGTAGTCAATTTCTTATATATATATATATATAATTGATGAGTAGTTTTTCGAGCCAAAACGAGCAGAACACGAACAATCAAATCTTTGTTCGTGTTCGGCTCGCTAACTTAGCGAACGAGCCAAACACGAGCTTCTTAACGAGCCGAATATGAGCTGTTCGTGAACAACGAGCCGTTTTGACAGCCCTAGTTATAAACCTATGTATGTAAATGCATGTTTCACTTTAATGATATTTTAATGTGATGTTAGATATTTGAGTGCTATGAATGTAAATATGAAAGTTTTGGGTTTAGATATGTAATACATACAAATTATGTGGTATAAATGTAAATAACCCTTTATGAAAGTTTATCTTTTGGATTTCAATGATGATTGTTGTGGATGTCAATTTGTGCATTTTATAATTGTAAAGTGCATAAACATTTGTTTTTTAGGCCTTCTTTACATAATTTCTTCTCTACTTCTATATAGAATACATCTTTTTTGGTACATCAAATATTTATATTTACATTTAGGGAGATTTACATACATACAACTCAATTCTTATGTATTTATATATCTAACACCTATATTTAATTTTTGCATATAGCCCACCTTAATGTCATATAAAAGGTGTATTCACTTTTTAAAAGTTATAAGAGTGGTACTTTTAATGTGATGTGAAAAAAAAAGGTGATGGTAGAATTGTAAAAAATAAAAGTGCATGTGTTAGATATGAAAATGCATAGGAATTGGGTGGTTGGTATGCAAATGCTCCTTAATAGTTTATATCCTTCCATTCTATAATATTACCTAGAGGGAAGACTAATTTTTAAAATTTTTTGACTGAAAGCATGAAGCAGCAGTGTTATATCACTAAAAATTATATGATCAAGCATTTTTTATAAGAAGTATTTTAAATTCAAATTCATGATCATCCAAGCTCCAATTTCATCAAATTTATACTTAAATTGAGCCTCTTGGAAAGATGAACCCAACTTCTCTAAAATTAGGTCAATCCAAGTCTAATCAAGCTCACATTAAGTCGTTAAATCATAATATGGGGATTTTGATCATTATTGAATGGTCAAATAAACTTCAAACTTGCATATTTAAAGTCAAATGGAGCATCTTGACGAGAGAAATCCAATGAGCTTAAGGTCTTAAATCCAAGGTTATTATGACACCAAAATCCTTAAAAACTTATCTATGCTCAAGGGGGATCAACGCAGACCGTCTGATCATCCCTAAAAAGCTGTAAATAGACACTCTCTCTTCACTTGAGAGAGGAGAAGAAGAGAAGAAGAGAAGGAGAAGTGAAATTTCAGTGCCTGTTATGGAGAGAAGGCACAATAGTAACTACTAGTGTTATGGAGAGAAATTCCAGTAGTTACTATTATGACGGCTACTGCTACGGAGCATCTTGACGAGAGGAATCCAACGAGCTTAAGATCTTAAATCCAAGGCTATTATGACACCAAAATCCTTAAAAACTTATCTATGCTCAAGGGGGATCAACGCAGACCGTCTGATCATCCCTAAAAAGCTGTAAATAGACACTCTCTCTTCACTTGAGAGAGGAGAAGAAGAGAAGAAGAGAAGGAGAAGTGAAATTTCAGTGCCTGTTATGGAGAGAAGGCACAATAGTAACTACTAGTGTTATGGAGAGAAATTCCAGTAGTTACTATTATGACGGCTACTGCTACGGAGCATCTTGACGAGAGGAATCCAACAAGCTTAAGATCTTAAATCCAAGGCTATTATGACACCAAAATCCTTAAAAACTTATCTATGCTCAAGGGGGATCAACGCAGACCGTCTGATCATCCATAAAAAGCTGTAAATAGACACTCTCCCTTCACTTGAGAGAGGAGAAGAAGAGAAGAAGAGAAGAAGAAGTGAAATTTCAGTGCCTGTTATGGAGAGAAGGCACAAAGTAACTACTGGAATTTCTCAGCCACTATCAACTACCGCCCATCATCACCACCTATCTCCATTGAAAACCAACTATTGGTGGCCATTGCTTACAACCATTGTAGCCAGACTATGACTATTTTTTGAATCTCCTAACACGAGTATTTTTTGAGTTATATAAATGCTAGTATTGTTTCTAGTGTAAAATTGGAACTTTATTCTCTTATCGCAAAGAAGGGTATACTCGTATGCTTACAAAAAATAGTGAATTACTTTGACTGGACTGTTGACCTCATTTTTGGTGAGGTATAAGTTTTTTCTCTTAGAATTTAGGATCTAGCCATAGAAATTTCCTATTGACTATCCTAGAGGACTAATGATGAAGCCCACCTCACCTAGAGATTCAAAACACTTCTTAAATCTTTTATGAAGACTCATATGGATGGTCTCAAATCCATAAATATTGGTTAAGATGGCTAGAACTAATATGTGGAGTCTCAAAAAATGAGTTCTTATATGACTACGAGGCTTTAGGGAGGCCCTTTATAGTTGGGCACTCACCTTATACTACATACACATTCATATACACCACATTACATACACCCTTACCTCACTCTTACACACCCATACACCTACATACACACTTATACAAACCACATACACATTCACATGCACCACATCACATATCCCATACATAATTCATGAACAACTCATACACTACCACAATCCTCATCACCCCCAAACCTTACCCTATAATTCACATACATATACACTATAATACACTCTCACCACCTAAATCCTAAAATTACACAAAATACCAAAATTACCTAATTTCACCAAAATTCTCAAATTTCCACCAATTTCCATCAAATTCACTTCAAGCCCATCCTAAAACCAAAATCCAAAATCAAGTCCAATTTACCCAAAAAATTTCCAAAATTACAAACTTCACTCATAATTACCCAAGTCCAAGCCCAAAACCACCCCATAACAAAAGTTCAAAAGCCCATGACTCAAGCCCAACATCCAAGTTTGCTTTAACCAAAATCTACATGATAAAATTTGGCCTCTACATCAAATTTAATCAAACATATAGTCCAAAGTTTTCATGATTTATTCAACCAAGATGTAATTCATAAAAACCCTTTCAAACTTGGATTTCTCACCCACCTTCTTTAATGTAAACCATGTAGGTCAGCATGAGCCGTGGGCAAGCCATATAGTTTCATCCAAGCCACATGGAAGCCATGAAGCCATGTATGAGCCTCATGTGAGCCACCATACCTTAAATGACAAAAGGAGGACCCTCTTTCAAGTTTCCCTCAACAGTGCTTAACCATAAACCTAAATTTAGGACCTAAGCACTTGACGAGGACTCGACTAAACATTCTCCCACGATCAATATCAACCATAGCTACCTTGCTAGTGAGCCAAACCTTTCTCCATGAGCCAAACCCATGGTTGACCCAAAAGTGTGACAAACCCCATTTCACTTTAATCTAACCCTTGGGCACATGGCACCACACAATTGACTTCACAACTCTCCACCCTTGACCTCCCACAACTACATTGTGACCTCTCATGGCCTGATTGGCCACCATGGCTACCGAAAAACCCAAACCCAAGAGCCAACCATGGGGAAAAATTCAAGCCCATCCAATGTGGCTCAACTCCATTGGAACTTGACCTCCACCTCACCTCCACTTATGTCCTCCTGAAGATGGAAGTTCTATAGGACCCACTATATCTGTGCCACAACATTCAAGTGGCCACAACGTGATTGTCAGATACAACACATTTGGGAGTTTGTGTAAGACAACTCAGTGTACTTGACATTGGGGATAGTTTCTAGTTGTTCTCATGCAGTCTGCCAGTACTATCGACCAATAGTAATCCAATCTCTTGATCTTCACTGTCATCTTCAGGCTTGATTGGTGAGAGCTGCAGAGTCTGGTGTGCACCTCTCTGAAAATTTCCCAGGCCTCTGATTTATTGAGACATCTTAGCCAATTTTGATCGAAGGACCTTCTATACAGAATGTTGTCTGCTAAAGATTACAACAACGCTCTCTTCTTTATCTGATGTGCTACTGACTTATCATCTGGTAGCTTTCGTTTCTGCAAGTATTCTATGGACGATAGTCACCAATGCTCTGTATCTTTAGTAACTACTATCCTAGCTTCATCATTACCCAATTAATGCAAGGTATCCATGTCAATTTGTGAGAGGACCTGATGTCCTTATATCGTTATGTTGATGGAATCCTCTTGCAGCCAAGCAAAGTCTTTAGCAATCTTCATAAGGGTGTTCACAAGAACATTCTCTTCTCTTGGGATTCTTTATAACGTTACATTGAGAATATGTTCCAACAATTTCAATGTATGTTGGAAATACTGTTCTAGCCTCGGCTTCAGAATTTTGTATTGTTTGACCACTTGCTGAATAATTAAGTGTGAAACACCATAGATGTTGATGTCTGTTATTACCATAATATTGCTAATTCCAACCCAGTTATTAAAGCTTCATATTATGTTTCATTGTTCGTATAAAGATTTATCAGATGGTAGCAATAACACAACATTCCTCGCTTTGGTGTGATGAAGATCAATTCGACTCCTGCTTTGCTTGGAACGATTGTTTGTCATTGTTTATCTTTCTTTGCTGCAAAAGCTCCGTCAAAATATATCTCCCAATGTTGAACATTGGGGACTTTTATGCTCATTACTTGCTCATCTAGCAACTCTTCATTGAGGGGCAACGTGGCCGGAAGCGGGTGTGCTGCAAGAAATCTGCCAAGTTTTGTCCTTTGATGGCTCAGAGAGGCATAAATGTTATATCGATTTGCAATAATATCATTGACCATCTTGCCAGACGTCCGGAGAGTGTTGGTCGTGTCATTAAATAAAAGTTAGACAATGATACTCAATAGGAGGATACTTTTCTTTCGTCGGTATCAGACAATGACTTAGGTAGTGGAGGGAATTTCCTTTCCTTCATCAATAACCTGGGCTAGCAGGGCTCTGAGGGAGTCGTCTAAAAATGTTGTATAAGGTATTAATGGTCTACTCGAGACAGAGGTTGTTAATACAGAAGGTGTCATTAAGTACTGCTTAATGCCTTTGAAGGCATGTTGACATTTATCATCCCAAGAGATCATGACGTCCTTTTTTTCTCAATGCAAAAAAGGCTGATGAATGTCAACAGACCTTCAATTTCATTAAATAGTACTTACAATCTATTAGATTCTTGACCTCGATTGTAACTTGTTGCTCAATATCGAGGCACATTCTTCGTGGAGCTTGTTTGATTGGCGTCAAAATCTAGTCTATCCCAAGTTTGTGGACTGCAACATATGGTGCTAAACCAGACATCTCATTATAACTTCAGGAAAAGCAATTTTTGTATTCCAATTAATATTTTGATCATGTCTATGGTTTCCTTTTCATTCATCAAAGAGTTGATGAAAGTGGGTCTAGGTTCTCCTTTGGTTCCCAAGTTGACCTTTTTAGTTTGTCGATTGACAATTTAATTTATTTTATGAATTTCGGTGAAGCGTCTTCTACTAGTGGCTCTTCAAAGTCATCTGTAGCTTCAAGACATTTTTCATTTGATTCATTAGTGCAACTAGGCAAAATTTCGTATCATTGATTGGCCCTACCGTGCTGAATCCAACACTTTTTTTTGAATTAAAAGTTTGATTTTTATTGTTCCATAATTCTTCAAAAAGGTGTAACTTATCTTTTGGCACTTAGGCAGAAATCATGTTGAACAAGTTTTTGGACACATGGGAAGTACCACTCTGATTCATTAGTGCAACTAGGCAACATTTTGTATCATTGATTGGCCCTACCGTGCTGAATCCAAAACTTTTTTTTAAATTAAAAGTTTGATTTTTATTGTTCCATAATTCTTCGAAAAGGTGTAACTTATCTTTTGGCACTTGCTTAGGCAGAAATCACGTTGAACAAGTTTTTGGACACATGGGAAGTACCACTCAACAGACAATTTTATTAATTCAACAAAATTTTCCTCTTCTAGTTTTACATCACTTCGGAACTAGAAGATAAAGAACCACAGCTGAATCATATTGGCTTTACGCCTACACTTTGCAGAAATCACGTTGAACAAGTTTTTGGACACATGGGAAGTACCACTCAACAGACAATTTTATTAATTCAACAAAATTTTCCTCTTCTAGTTTTACATCACTTCGGAACTAGAAGATAAAGAACCACAGCTGAATCATATTGGCTTTACGCCTACACTTTGCAGAAATCACGTTGAACAAGTTTTTGGACACATGGGAAGTACCACTCAACAGACAATTTTATTAATTCAACAAAATTTTCCTCTTCTAGTTTTACATCACTTCGGAACTAGAAGATAAAGAACCACAGCTGAATCATATTGGCTTTACGCCTACACTTTGCAGAAATCACGTTGAACAAGTTTTTGGACACATGGGAAGTACCACTCAACAGACAATTTTATTAATTCAACAAAATTTTCCTCTTCTAGTTTTACATCACTTCGGAACTAGAAGATAAAGAACCACAGCTGAATCATATTGGCTTTACGCCTACACTTTGCAGAAATCACGTTGAACAAGTTTTTGGACACATGGGAAGTACCACTCAACAGACAATTTTATTAATTCAACAAAATTTTCCTCTTCTAGTTTTACATCACTTCGGAACTAGAAGATAAAGAACCACAGCTGAATCATATTGGCTTTACGCCTACACTTTGCAGAAATCACGTTGAACAAGTTTTTGGACACATGTGAAGTACCACTCAACAGACAATTCTACTAATTCAACAGAATTTTCCTCTTCTAGTTTTACATCACTTCGGAACTAGAAGATGAGAACCACAACTGAATCATATTGGCTTTACGCGTACACCCTGCACTTCCTTGACCACCCTCGACCTTGTTAGGACGGATCAGGGTTAAAATCATGGCTTTTACATCGTGGTTAATTTTGTCATACATTGCCTCATATTCTTATTTCTCTTCATTCTAAAAATGCCAAAGCAATCAATCCAATAAAATCATCATTGCTCAACAAGAAAACTAAGAGATACAGACCCCTATCACTGATAGTACACCCTTCAATTCCAACATAGGTGAAAATCGAAGGTCAACACATAAATTCTCCTCATAAATCTTTATAATTAAGAAATTTTATTTTTTGAGTGATATTTTTGAGGGTCTAGAATCCTTAGACATTGAAACTCAAAAGTGAAAACAAGCACAAAAATCCTCATTTTATAGGCAAAACCCGCCTAAACATGAGTAGGCAATAGCATCTTAGACTTGAAGAGGCAGCAATTGCCAAAGTGCTACAATACCTGAACTTTATATGCAACAGCTGCCAAAATGGGGGTGGACAACAACAACAGCTTGAAAAAATTAGGCAACCACAGCTTCTAGACCGGACAGCTGCAGTTCGAAAGATCTGGGTGGTTTAAATGTAAAAAAGAAAAGTCTAGGTGTTAGATATGTAAATACATAAGAATAAGAATCGGGCGGTACGTATATAAATGTCTGGTATCAGAGGGATTTATTATAAATTCACTATAGTTTGAGTAAGAAAATGATTTGGTCATAAGAAATTGTTGATTGTTCCAAATACTTTTCAAGATTATTTGCTTGAAAAACTCAATAATTTATTCAAAATAGTTGCCTATCAACAAGGGATTCTCATCTAATTAAAGAACTTTTCAAGAGTATTTATCATTAATTTGGAAGTAGCCTGAAGTTCTCCGGCAGCAATCAACTCTGAATCAATCTTGCTACACCGAGTCCAAATTATATTTAACTTTGTGGTTATGCTATCTATCAAATTATGCAATTATATAAATAGTGGGTCATTAGCCATAAATAGGCATAAGATATCTCTAACATAGTACAAAAGATACATCACATAAGAACATTTTAGATTTAATGATTCTCTCACAGATTCCTTCATGATCACTTTCTTACCATGAATTGCCTCTACAGTTCAATTAGTCCAATGCAATTTTGACAACTTATCTATTTATAGAATGTTTTCTATTTTGTCTTGTCTCAACATGTCACCATCATCATTACCTATTATCATCATCAAATAACATAATGGTTAGAGCTAATCAATCAAATTATCCAATTTTGGTCTAAGTACATTCAAGTCAATGTGATTCAAATGAACTATTTAGCTGAATTGAGCTTAAGACAAGGGTTAATCAAGCTTAAGTTAATTATTAATAATTTATTGAGATAGTTTGAAAGGCTATCTTAGCTTAATTTAGTCGTATTGGCCAAAATAAGCTGATGGGTCAACCAGAACTACGTGGATATTATCCTATTTAAGGGTGTCAATTTGGGTCAGCGGGTAGGGTTCAAGCCTGACCCGAAAAATGAACCGATCCAAATAGGGTCAAGTCGAAACAAACCTAAATAATAATCGGGTCAAAAACTAAGTCCTAAACCTAAGCTTGACCCACAAACCCAAACCCGACCCAAAATTTCATGCTTATTTAGGTCATGTTTTCGTTTTTGGTTTCGACCGAATAATAAATGGGTCAAGGTCTCTGACTCGAACACGATTCGAAAAATATTCAAGTCAACTTTAAACAGAATTTTTTGAGGCGAGTTCGAGTCAGTTGGCGTGTCGGGTCAATTTTTGACACCCCTAATTTAAGGCTCAATTAATGCTAAGTTATCTATGTCATATATTGAAAATTTTCTAAGGTTGAACCCACAAAGGGGACTTGAATATGATTTTAAATTCAGTGATTATACATAATTACATTGTTTGGAAAATGCAAAATCTTAAATTAGAAATTTAATTAAACGTATCTAAATTAATTAACTGAAGTCATGTTATGAGGTATGATTATTGGTAACTATGTAATCACTTTCATATTTGCTTTTTGATCTAAGATTAGCTTAATTTTATATATGATTTAACTAATCTTATTGTAACATAAATGAACTATTTTCATAGTGCATGGATTTTTTTAATAAATAATTTAATAATATAATAATTATGATTTTAATAAATAATTTTAAAAATAAAGATACTTATTTCATGCTAATACATTTTCTTAAATTTATTATAATATTTAGATTTTAAGTATTAAAGATTGGTAGAAATATTTAGTGGCATTTACATACATAACACGCAATTCTTTTGTTTTTACATATCTAACACTCAATGTTGATGTTTACACTTATAGCACTTTCATGATGTAAACTTATGCATGAAAAGGAATATTACACTTTTAAATTTTACCGATGGCAATATTTTTTGATGTAAAGTTAAAGATTTGAGAATTTTGGATGTAAATATGAATGCTTTGGTGCTACATATCTAATTACATAAGAGTATTGCAGGGTATGCATGTAAATATCCCAATTTTTTATTTAGCATGTATATATATATATATATATATATATATATCTATTCCTATTTCTATTTCTATTTTTTTTTCCATGATTTGTTGGTAGAGCATCCTTTCTAAAGGTCGTAAGTCCCCTCAGGTCCCATGTTTGAATCCCTTGGTGGTACAGTGTCGCCTTAAGCGAGGTGATACTCGACATATTTGCACACCGGGGCCTCATGCCTCAACCCATTCTTTCAATATATATACAATTAGGGCTGTCAATTTGGCTCATTTGTTCGTGAACAGCTCGTGTTCGGCTCGTTCGTTAAGCCTAACTAGCCGAACACGAACAAATTTTTAAGCTCGAAATGTAAAAAAGCCGAACACGAACAACAGTTTGTTCGCTCGTGTTCGGCTCGAAATGGCTCGAAAAAAAATTATATAATTTTTTATATAACAATATATTACATATATTATTTACATAATGATATATTATATATATTTATGTTTAAGTTTAAATTATAATACCTCATGTGGCAATGTGGTTAGTGTCTTCTTTTGTATATATTCGATCCAGGTTCGAATCTCACCATTTACATCTATTTTTCTCAATTTTAGTTTAACGAGCCAATTTTGAGCCGAACACGAGCCAAGCCTGAGCTCGCTCAAGATCGGCTCGTTTACAGCCCTATATATAATTGCTAAACATGAATAGTAAGCTTTATTTAAATAGCATTCCTTTTAATAAAATATATATCTGCATGATTTCATATAACATGACATTAAATTTGTTAAAAGAACTAAAAATACTTATTGAATTTGATTAAAAATAGTAATTCGACACAAATTTTTTATGAGCTTAGAGTTTTATTTTTATATAGCTTTCTAACATGTAAGGAGACAAATGAGGGCACATGTCCACTCTAAAATAGGTGATTGAGGTTGAATTACAGCCAAAATTGACTTTGGTTTGAGATTTAGACACCATCACTGGATATGATTTGATATAACAACAAATAAATAAATGTATAGGTTCTTAATGAATTTAAGTGCTTGATTGAGTTTGAAATCTCCACTGTACACATGTCCCATCTTGTTAACCACCTCTGTTAATTTTGTTATAGAGAGGACGTAATATTCTGAAATACTCTGAAATGCTTTATAATCTTGCCTTAGCATTGTAGTTCATAAATATATATTTTTTTAAGTAGGTTTGGAGGTAGTTTGGGTTTTTGAAAGATTTTTTCACGAGAATATATCATGATTTTGGTCATCGTTTTGTTAGGTATGACTCATATACCGGGAATTTGTAGCCTCTTGGATTTGGAGATGTGTGTCTCCTGAAATGAAGATGTGTGTCTCTTGGTGTGAAGAGGTGTGTCTTGGATTAGTGGGTTGGGGGGAGCGAGGGCGTGTTTGTAATTATCTGTGGGTTTTATCTATAAATAGATGTGTAACCCTATGAGTATGAAACTCCTCTGAAATAGTATTTGCCGCTCGCTCCCGAAGATGTAGGCATCTTTGCCGAACCTCGTTAAATCTCTGTGTTCTTCTTCTGATTTTGTGTCGATTCTGTGTTTTCTTCACCCTAAATTTCATAACAATTGATATCAGAGCGTCAGGTTCTAGGGCGGAGGAGATCGGCGAGGAAGAATTTTCGGGTGGTTTTGCGGTAGTTCGAGGCCAAACGAAGTTCCGCGACGATTTGGGTTTGGTGCAGGATTCTTGTGGAAAAAGAGCGGAAGAAGAGACTTCATTGAGAAGCAGTTTGTCATTTTTCAGAGCCCGCACAGAAAAGTTTGCAGAGGAGTAGTTCTCGGTTTTTCACCAGTGGATTTACGAATCACGTTCAGCCAGGCAGGAGGATCGTTCGCAGGCAGGCGAAGTAGATCTTTCAGGGAAGATTGGGACAAATCATTGATCTTTCGCGGAGGAAGATCGTGCAGTTCGGGAAGCCTTGTTTGGCAGTTCTGCGCGGAAGCCTTGGAGAAAAATCGCGTTGAGGAACGGGCGGCTTCGGTTCCGCGCGCAGTTAGATTGGGACACGCATCCGTTCGGTTTCGCGTGCACAGTTAGTGCGGCAGTTCGGATCGGCAACCAGAGTAGTTCTGGGTGGACGAAAAGAAGGAATACCAGAGGAATATTCTTCGATATTTTCCCTGGTGTTTCTGCTGGGAGGAAGAATAAATGAATCTTTAATAACTACTAGAGGAATTCCCTTAAAATTTCTGCTGGGAGGAAAAATAAAGGAATCTTTCATTCCTACCCAGAGAAATATTCCCTTTTCCTTGGCTGGAGGGAAGATTATCAAGGAAAGTCCTTTGGATTTCTTTTGGTTGAGGCTGGAGACAGGAAGATTTTATTTCTTTGGTTCTTTGGCTCGAAGTGAATATTCCTCTGTTGCAGTAATGACAAATCACAGGAAACTGCGGGAAAATTGCTGCAGCTGACAAAGGAAATTTCAGATTTACTTGAATTTATTTGTGGTGTGTTTTGTTTCAATACAAGGGAGGAAAAGTTTACTGCAGGATTAATTTCAAATGACAATGTATAGTGCAAAATTCGAGATAATGAAGTTTGATGAAACCGAGAACTTCAGATTGTTGGCACAACAAGGAATTTTGAAGAA
Organism: Phalaenopsis equestris; assembly: GCF_001263595.1. Taxonomy (NCBI): domain Eukaryota; kingdom Viridiplantae; phylum Streptophyta; class Magnoliopsida; order Asparagales; family Orchidaceae; genus Phalaenopsis; species Phalaenopsis equestris. The sequence goes on along the minus strand of NW_018165150.1, from coordinate 51,880 downwards.
ATTACGAGCTATGAAACCTGATAGTAATATCTATAAACTGTTGGGGAATACATTTGTAGGTGTAGTTCACTCTATCAGATCATGTGATGAAATTGCAGCAGGTATTTTAACCAAGTCAGGTATTTTCAAGTATTTTCAATAAGTTCAATAAGTTCTTATGTTACTTGAGCTTGTTGAATGTTTGCAGTTGCTAGTTGGCGTGGTTGCCCAACTCACTTCGGTGTAAAAAACTCCATGATGTTTTTTTTCCTAAGGGGCTGGATATTCGCAAGGTGGAGATTTTCTATTAAGGGGTTGTATATTCGCCATGGTGGAGAATTGTTAGGTGTGGCTCATATACCAAGAATTTGGAGTCTCTTGGATTTGGAGAGGTGTGTATCCTAAAATGAAGATGTGTGTCTCTTGGTGTGAAGATGTGTGTCTCTTGGATTAGTGGGGTGTGGGGAGCGAGGGCGTGTTTGTAATTATCTGTGGGTTTTATCTATAAATAGATGTGTAACCCTATAGGTATGTAACTCCTATGAAATAATGAAATTCGCCGCTCTCTCCTGAGAATGTAGGCATCTTTGCTGAACCTCGTTAAATCTCTGTGTTCTTCTTTTGGTTTTATGTCGATTCTATGTTTTTTTCGCCCTAAATTTCATAACACTTTTGACCATGAGATAAAAATGTTAAATTTATATTGCATGTTTCAATCTTTTTAGTTTTCTTTTTGTAATTACTTGACTATAGATTATTAGACAAAAAGATTTATTTATAATAATAAAAGCGATAAAAGAATTTCTCATGATTGAAATACTACCATAACTAACTATCGAAAAAGAGATTTGTGCTACATTTGTGCAATCTTGGATATCACGACTTTATAGTGATTTACGACAGTGAATTCATCTCAAGATGATGATAAGTTGTAATTAACAAATCAAGTCCTCTAGATTTTGATGAGAACAATAGTTAACACTTTTGTATTTGTTTGCATATCAATTAATCATATTATACTATTATCCAATTGATAATATCTTGGTGCAATCTTACCCAAGGTATAATTTTCTACCACAAAACTTACATTAATCAACGTTAGTCCTAATAAATTCTTATAGCCAATAATTGGATTTCTTGTCCATCAAATTTATCAAATTTCATCCTTTAAATGAAGCATTTATTAATTATTTTTAGTACTTATATGCCTGCCATGAACAAAATAGCATAGCTTGCTCTCTAAGATATGTACTAAGCAGGCCTGCATTTTAAATCAAACATAGAAGCCTTGGAAAGCAAACTATTAGTAAGAAAAGAAAATGAGTAAATTGCAAAAATGGTCCCCTCATTATTTGCAGGGACCATTTTAATCTTAGAGTCCAAAAAATTCTAATTTAATTTCCACATTTTCTTTTTAAATACAGATTGAAATAATCTCCACATTTTTCAAAAAGATGACCATTCAGCCCTTATTAAAAGATTAAAATGATCCCATTTAAATATTCACCAACCATTCTTCTATCCTATGTACATTAATAGTATTATAGCATTCTACTTAAAGCTCTGCCCCTCCACCATCTTCAGGCTTTGTCTCTACTCCTTCCTATTTCTGTGTTGGGGCAAAACTTCAAAAAAGAGTCATGAGAGCTCGCTTTAACTAACGAAGCCATCTGTCACCCATTCAATAGTTTCAAATTTTTATTTCAAGCCGTGGAGAAGAAAGAGGAAGAGTACTTTAAGTTGGCTAAGCATTGCCATCACCGCCTGGAATATTTCCCATAAAGAGCGTGAAGTACAGCAGGATTAACGTCCCCACGCTGGACCTGCAACCAATTAGTTAATCACATAAATGAGTGCATTATGAACGTCGTGCTTCCCACAAACACAAAAGGTATTAACAATATATATATTAATATATACATATACATATACATATATCTATATATATAGATGGTAGAGCATCTGTTTCCCCACTGTAAGTCCTCTCTGGTCATGGGGTTCCAATCTTCCGTGTGTAGGGCATGGTACTCGAGTGGATAGGCGCATTAGAGATGACTGGACCTCAACTAAAAGCCTCCGACCATTCCTTAAAGACATATATATATATATATATATATATAT